>NC_080060.1:13838539-13873539 GCF_026212465.1 Amaranthus tricolor | reverse complement strand
ATCAAACTTGGGAACAGTAGATCTTCTTTCTACATTTGACATCCTAAGCGATTTTCCTTATCTAACTTCCTTGGATACATTTGACATGTACAACGTCCATAGACTAAGTCATAGGCACTATCAACGATCTCTATCAAGACTGAATATCGAACTGCATTACAATCTCTAAAATACACTTGTTTATATAATGTATAGTCATCATCAAAACCTAAGAGAGCCAACACGAATCGTAGGTAGAATCGTAAAGTTGGTAAAATCTTAAGATTTTAATTGGAATAAATTTGTGGAGGTAAAATCATAACATTATTCAATAATTCTATGATTAACAATCTGATTCTACAAATTTATTTTTAACGATCCATCATCATAATTTTAAAAACATAAAATTTTTCATCGGCAGGAAGATTTAAACTAATTATTGAATATTCTTCATTTTATTCTTAAAATGTAGTCAAACTTTAATACATAAACTTAATCTTTTGATATGAACAACTATGACAAATTTCAAATTTAAGTGTACAATCCTACGATTGAATTCTACCGATTCGATTCTACTTCTCTGAATGTTTCCAAATAGAATCCCAATATTAGCAACTTTGGACATGAGTTAGATGGGAGAGAATGAGAAGATTGGTTTAGATTAACTAGGTTGAATTAAAGGTCAAAAATAAGTTAGTATGGTTAAAAGTTATTTTAAAGGTTACTCGGTCATTATATTTTCCGATTACTGGAATCAGGTGAGATGGTTATAATAGTTGCACTTTTTAATTTATAGTGGCTATTATGCATACATATTGAACTTTGTGGCTATAATTAATAATAACCTAAACTTTGCAGCTATGATCTAGAAATAATTTTAGTTATTGGGCAAAAGATTTTTTTAGGGTGAATGAGATCTTCACCAATGGTTCATAAAGTTGTTCAAATGTCACTTGATCCGAAAATTCAAACCAATGACATAACAAAGGTTGTGTAAGTTTTTTCATGTCCATTGATGGTAGACCACATATAAAAAGAGTCTTGTGATAACTAAATTATAAAGCTTATGATTTGATTCAAGTATGACTACATAATTTTATGAATGAAAATGCCTGGAAAAACTTATGAACCATTCATTTTATATCAACTATGAATATATGATTTATGTATAAAAGTTCCTTGAAAGGCTTATGAATTTTAAATTAGTGTATTATTATAGTTCCAAAAAAAAGTTATTATAATAACTTGTTTGATAGACACTAGTATTAAATACTCAATTTTTTATTGATACTATATTTTTATGCATATAGAATGATTTTGTTTTTAGTAAACACTCATGGCACTTCAAAAGATGATTGAAGGAAGAGTTGGAACTATTTATGAGCATGAGTATTACTTAGGTGTGAATCTGTGATTATGTTTAGATATCTCATTATTTAGATATCTCATTATGAGATTGAGAGACATTAGTTTGATAAACTTAATTACATTTGAAGTCTTCAAATTTGTAGTTGAAGTTAGGAACTTTATTCAATTTGAGTGTAATTTTTCTATATAGACAGCTAAGACTTCCGTTTATTTAATGTACTAGTAAAGTATGTTAGTTGTTACTTTGTTTTGTCAAAGTATTCTACTTAGGGCATCTATTTTAGCAACAAATTAAGTAATATTGGGTTATGTTTGACAAGATTGAGTTTTTACTTGATTATTGCTAAATTTCAATTAGTCCTCCTCATTCCATACCTCCAAAATTCAGAGTGTTAACCCCTACTCTATAACCTAAAAAATTCAAGTAAATACAAACTCGCATCTAATGCGATTTTACTGTGAGACAACATTTAATTAGGCTAACTAACTCAATTAAATAAATTAAAACATCCATTTTAGTACTTATAATTAAAATACTCAATTTTTTAGGTGTTTAATTGATGTTTTATCATTTTTTTTGTCTTGTCTTGTCTTGTCTTGTCTTGCTTTCCTTTGAAGTTACCAATAAGGTCATTGATCGCATCTTTCTTTATGTGTATGGTTTGTCATCTTTTATTCCTTCCAAGACCGTGATCATAAATTCAATCAGCAGAATACACCCACAAATTTAAAGTGTGTGACATCTGTAAATCCCCGTATTTTATCGAGTTTTAAAAATAAACTAAATAAATAGATATTATTAAATTAAATTATTTTACATAGATAATTATAAGAAATAAAGTAAGTTAAGTTTTAATGGTAACGTGTTTTACCGCGTACGTTGTTATCGTGTAGCGTTTCTTTTCTGTTTTAAAAAATATATACAATAATAATAATAATAATATAAAAAATAAAAAATAAAATAAAAATTAGTGGGAATGGGGAAGGGTGGCCGGTTGGAGGGAGTAAGGGAGGAATTTTGTAACTCCTATCATAAGTGTACATTATGGCACAATTAATTGATTTTCTTTTAATTGTCTTTTTATTCAATTTCTTTCATCATTCCTATCATTTGCAAGTGAGAAAAAAAACAGAAAAATTTTCTCTTCTTGCTCCTTCATTCGGCTACATTAAAAAAAATATTTTAAGGTTCTTTTGTTGTTTGAGTGGGTGCTCAATCCATCCTTTTAATCAAAGGGTAAGTGAGATTAAAACAAAGATTCTATTTATAAAGTTGGGTTTTTATTTATAAATTTTATTTATAAAATTTTCTATGATGAATTTATTTGTTTTTGTTGTTCCATCCAGTCTTTTGATCAAAGGATTAAGTTATGTTTCTTTTATAAAAAAATAAATAAATAAATAAAATAAAAAAAAAACCTCTCTTGATTTATATTCTTTAACAAAGTTTAAATTTGTTATAAGAATTAAGTTTACATTGATATTTAAATAAATTTCTTTTACAATCTACATTTCTCTAACTAAATTTCAATTTGTTAGAAGAAATTTAAAAGGTATGGATCAAGTAATGTACTCATCCAAGAGTTTATAAATCCTTTAGCAAAATTTGATTTTCTTAAGGGATTGTGTTTATATATATGTCTTGATTCAAAAGGGTGATTTGGTTTTATGATTCTCTGTAAAATTTTAATTTGTTAAGAGAATTAAGTATTTAATTTAATTATCATAATTTATGAAATTTTAAGTTTTCTTGAAGGATCTTGTGGATGGACATGTTTTTTTTTTAATTTGAAGGCTTTTATGCCTTGATGATGGAGTTTTGTGTATTAATATATGTGTGGAAATATCAAGTGGTTGTGTGATAGAAAAACTTGTCTTGTTTGTTTTATCTTAGTAATTGTGAATTTGGTCTTGTTAGGTTTATTTTGGTCATGAGATTAAAAGGGTTTAATAATTTGAATAATGTATATATATATAAAAAAAATATAATAATAATAATAAAATAATAGTAATTTTCAGACAGCAGCTACTGCCTCGGCATTGGCGCCTGATCCAAAAATGTTGGGCGTGTTTCGTTGTTGTTTTATGTACCCGATGTGTTAACAACTCATTCAACGTTTAAAATAATTAAAAATAGTAATTGGATGTTAGAAATTATGAAATTTTGTACCCAAGGTAATTGATGCGTTCCGGACGCAGTGGTGAAGTCGGATTTTTCATTTTAGCTTTCTAAACTGTCCGAAATGGCCATTTATGTTTCTGGTTAAAATTTAAAGTTCTGAACTATTGGAAATTGGATGAAAACATTTAAAATTATCAAGTCTTAATAATATCTTAGTAGTATGGAGTGAATTAAATGTGTAAACATGTTCTAATACGTGATCGTTTTGTGTGTGTGTTATTTAGGACCTCGATTCAAAAGAGGGTTAAATTTCTGTCGTGCTTGAACATCGTTTGTTTGCAGCGCTTGAAGGTACACACTTAGACCATATTGTTTATGTGGTTATGCAAGTAGTGTTGATTCATTTCTAATCGAGGCATTGTAAATCACATAATGATTAGACACCTCAAATAATTTGAAAGAAGTTACTTAGAAGTTGAGGATTTATGTGTTTGTTACCCAAAGGGGTTAACGTTTTGGTTTGGATTATTACAATTATTGTTCCCATGGCAGTTTTGGATCATTACGGTCACCATAGGGGTATGCATACTTTACCTTTGACGACCCGCACAGGACGGGCAACATCTTAGGTTGGTGGTTGCCTTGTGATTTGCTCTCCCAAGTGTATTCCTCCAAAAGGATTGGATTTTTTTTTATTGAACGAACCGAACAAGAAGGGCTACGTTACAAGTTGGGATTATCTAGTAATGAATGTATTAGAGCCTTTGCATGCTAGGATGAACACATTGCTTGTATTCAACCTGTTTGACAATTGTATGTAGTCTCTGACGTGTATTGGAATTGTTCTTTGAAACTTGCTGCTTGCTGTCATACGACGACTAGCAGGTTGATTGCAGGTGGGGACTGGAGTGAGGACTCAACCTAGGACCCGTTATCATCAAGACAATGTTTTCTTATGTAAGAATATAATGAGTGGTAGCAATTTCAATTATGAAACAAAATTCTAGTTCGGTTTCGTTCTCGTTTCGTTATTTTCTACTTAACTCTATTTAGAGGCCAATAGGCTCTCGAGATATAAGATAGGATTTTTCGTAGGTTTGCTACCATTGTATGTTTTGTTTCTGTTTATTCATACTCCTTTATCCATGGAACGTTGACGATCCTAGAGAAGATGTTTCTATAGTGTCCGCTATGTGAACCGGGGTCATGTTTTCATATGATTTTCCGGGTCACTTAAGCTGGGTCTTTACAATCTCATACAAGAGTTGCCTAAAATAAAGGAAAAATCATCAATAATAAACAATATTTGTTTTGATTCGCTGAAAATAAATCCAAATATTATTTATTTTTGAATAAATCCAACGATTAGGTATATTTGCAATTAACAGTAATTGAATTTAATTTTCGGTTATTATTAAATTTATCATAAAATAATTTAATTTATTTTCAGTAATTATTTTTAGCAGATTTAACAAAAATTAATTTATTTTGGGAAATTCTATATGGTAACCGTGAACTTTCAACTTTTTCACGTGTTAGACAAATATTTTTTTAAATCCATGTGGTGACCTTGATGTGCCAACTCTTCCACATGATGGACAAAAGAGAAGTTTTTTAGCTTTATGCTATTTTTATACAACGTAATGACAGTTTTTTTAAAAAATAAACGTTATAATCACCCTAATTGATCACATATTTTGTAATCCAGTCAACTAAAAATTTAATTTTTTTCTACCATAGAAAAAACTCGAAGCTCAAAGTCACCCCCTAAATTTCAAACATTTTTGTAAAAAAGATAAAAACTCAAAATCACCATATGAAATTTTTCAAGCATAAACGACTTCTTAGCAAGGTGAGAGACAAAAGTTCTAATTTTCCTTCGTGAAATCCAATCTCTCGTCCGTTCAGTTTCCCTCCTTTCCTAATTTTCCTCAAGATCTTCTCAGAAGTTTTATTCAAATCTTCCCACAAAATCAAATTCATCTAAAAACCAAAAAAAAGATGCACAGATCATCAAGCAACACAAGAGTAGCAGATGATTTCTATAGAAACTCATCTTCTTATTCATCTCTAGCCACAGCCATCAATGGCGACGACGACAACCATGGAAATGGTAATGGAAATCTTCCCATGTACAATCCAGCATCTTACCCTGCTAAAAAGGAAAAATCTCGTCTTAGATCCGCTGTTAATGTTGTTCATCTTATCCCTCTTGTTCTTGTCCTTTGTGCAATTATCCTATGGTTTTCTTCCAACCCTGGTTAGATTTTAATCTTCTTTTTTCCTTTCAAATAAGCGCCTTTTGGTTTTTGTTTTTGTTATTTGAGTTAATTGATTTTATTTGTTCGAATTTTCAAATTTAGTGAATTGGTTTACACAATAAATTTAGTAATTATTTTTTATTTATTAAGGTAGTGTTGGTAATCTAGAATTCATTTGAAAATAGGTAATTTGATTTTGCCATTCAAATTCAAGAATTATAAATGACAAATTTTGATATCTAATTCATTTTAGATTGTCATTGAAATACTAACATAGTATTTGGATGAATTACTTTTAGTTGAATTTATTTCTTATTTTTAATGGGAGTATGTTTTATATGAAGATCTTTACTTTAACGATAAATAAGTAGCCGTAAATTGATAAAGATAATTACTTTGGTTGATGATTATTAGGAAAATGACAAAGATAATAATATTCTATGTACATTGCTCCTATTTTCCTAATAAAGATGATGGATAATCCTACATTTATGTAGGAAGTAATTGGAGTCGTCATTCACGATATTTGTCAAGAAATCAACTCAACCAAAAACTTAAAGTGATGGTTGAGACTCCAGAATATGCTATATATTCTAACAATATTGATGAACGGAGAAATTTAATGCAGAGATGTTTTGTAAACGACTATTAATTGGATGAAATTGTTGGCCGGTTGGACTCGGGAGTAGAGCAAATATTAAAGAGATGCTATTCACCTTTACATTTATTTTAAAAATTGAGGCCCTTTGTTTACATTTTGAATAAATAATCTAACAAGTTCAAATTATAAGAAAATACCCTATGCACTATCAATATAACTTCAATGATAATGATATTCTCATTTGAAATATAACAATAACAAAATGAAATAAACTTAGATGATTTCAAAAAGGGACAAATACACTATTAAACAATGCAATTCTCAATTTTCTGAACAAGCAAAACAAACAATAGAATTTTGAGACAAGCACTTTAATGGAATTTTGATGTTGAGGAAGATAAAGAATCATCTTTTGTGACTTATGATGCGGCACTGTGCTGGCTTGGTAGGCATTGGGGGAGAGAGAAAAAAAAATTCTCTAATTTAATAATTTTTATTGAGACCATTGATTTCAATTGGGTCAACCAAACTATTTTTTGAAAAGAACTGTTTTGTTTTTTGTATAAGTGTGAATTGAAATTTCATTGTTTATTATGTTTTTTTTACTAATGGACCTTTTTTATAGACCCGCCTCACGATGAGACGGTCTCATATAAGACTTGCTCTGAATGTGGAAATAAATTCTGTCGGTTTCGAATCATGCTCTTAAGTTTAAAAGGAAAATTTTTTACCACTTATGCTATTCGCTATTACAAATGAAAAGTGTAGCATTAAATATATGAGGGCAGCCTTATGTGGTCGGGCATCTTGTATGGATATAAACCGCCTCTACTAGCCGAAAGTAATGGCTGATAAATTGTCTGTTTAAACTAGTTATTCAATGCAGTTGCCAAAGAGATATTTGATAAAAATATTTGCTTTATAGTTCTATCTCATTGACTTTGCTACCAGAAATGTAGCAAAGTGAGTTATGGAGGGAGTTGTCCTAGTCTAGACAGTTTTCCTCATTACATCGTTACTTCACTGGAATGTTGCAATCAGGAGGAACAATAATCTTCCATTTGTTATGCATTTGAGTCCTGGACCTGGTGTGTGTAGAATAGGAATGTACCACCGTTGTCCGAATATAGTACTTTGTTTTTTAATGTTCTTTTCATTTTGAATATTGCACCTGATGAAAAGATAAAATTTGATTAATATTTTTGACACATATTTAGAAGATAATGTTTACTTGTTTATTATGTATTTTCTTTATAATTTTTTATCATGTGTATTTAGAAATATCAAGGTTTAAAATTTGATTTGAAAATTGTGCAAAAAGCATACGAGAAGAATAAAAAAGAACGGAGGAAGTTGTATAGTACTCAATACCTTGGTGCTTTGAGAATCATGGGTTGCCGTGGTGATTAAAGCCTTTCCCTACAACCCTAGTGTAAGGTTTAATACTCATCGCCTGTAGAGGATTCCAATAAAAACAAATACTTTTGTGCTTTTGTATCATAGTTTTCAGAGGCGTTTGGTTTTGGTGTAGCTTTTGGATTTTCCCTTACGAGTCAGCAACTTGTGTTCTCTATCGAATTTGTAGCAACTGTTCAGTGTATTGGATGATTTTGGTAATAAATTTGTCAGTTTCCGTTCTGAAATTGCAGTTGAAGTTGTGAGCATGAACCCAGGTTCAATCGGTGTGAGAATTGAAGGGGGGCAGGGTGGTGAGACTATCAATGGCAACCAAAACGAGTTGCAATTAGAGCTGGAAGATCACGATTTGTTGCATCATCATCAGCGCCAACAGCAGCAGACAATTGATAGGAAGCGTTCCGTATGATTGAAGACAGTTAAATTAGTTGCATCCGTTTACTCTTTAACTCACGGAGAGACGAAGAGACGCTGGTCGCTGCAAACACCTGTGTTTCAGAATTCTCTGAAGAGAAGGGTAATCTAGAAAACTACAGAATGTAGAATCAATTACGCTTAGATTAGAGAGATGTTTTTTCATCAGCTACTCTTGCTGATATTGCTGCTACGAGTAGGCTACATACATACTTCCCATTTGGAATATTTCACCTCAAGAAGAGAGAAATTTAATTTATGTTTTCGACACTTATTTAGAAGATAAAATATATTCATGTGAGAGCTCGTTAAATTCGTCTTAATGTATACCTTTTTATTATGTATTTTTTATAATTTTTTATTATGTGTATTTAGAGATATTAAGGTTTAAAATTTACTTTGAAAATTGTGTAAAAAATAAACGAAAATAACAAAAAGAAACGAAGGAAGTACATACATATACATGTTTGGAGAATAACTGTATAAATATTTATTTTTGTTCTTTAGTAGACTTGTGAGATTTTACATTATGAGTACTTTCACCTCTATTTCCCCATAAAATACTTAGTATGAACCGTGTTGAAAAGCGGAAGCGACTTAAACAGGAAAAATCTAGTTGAATATTGTAGTTAAAGGTGCAACTCGTGAACTAGACAAGAATTTCATATATTAAGATAAAAATAAAAAACACAAACAATGACATCAAATTTATGAGATTCATAAAAATGACTATAGTGCTAATTTTTTACTTCATATATGAACGTCAAATTATTCTTGTCTAATATGGGGCCGCAATTTAAATTAGAAATAATTGGATTCAAATCGAATTGGATGTAATATTGGTGATAGATTTGTTTATTAATGTTTAATTTATTTTTCACTGAATATCACTTGAGATACGACTACACATTTAACACAAGTTTGAGGCCCGAAGGGTGCCTTCGGGGACAATCTTCTACTCCCAAGTCACTAATTATATCACTTGAAGTACCTATATAGTCACATTTCAAGTGCCCTATAGCCTTTAGCTTGAAAATTATACCGAGATTAGAACATAATAAATGCTTAATAAATATCATAACACCTTTAACTAGTTAACACTTTGAGGAAATATTATAACGCATACCTATCATTGATGAACGTACTAGTATTTAT
Source organism: Amaranthus tricolor (assembly GCF_026212465.1). Lineage (NCBI taxonomy): Eukaryota > Viridiplantae > Streptophyta > Magnoliopsida > Caryophyllales > Amaranthaceae > Amaranthus > Amaranthus tricolor. The sequence continues at coordinate 13,864,223 of NC_080060.1, read as the reverse complement.
AGTAATGAATAGATCGGAGGTTTTCATAGCCTCCAACCATAATTTCACTTACCGTTAATAGTTATTTCGTTACTGATCTTCTCTTGGTTTCTCCACTACTTACCCAAGGGTGAAGGGAGAGGGGGGTTGGGGGAGGCCCATCTACCCCCTTCCCACCCCCTGCGTCTGAACACATGCTCTTTAATAGTTATAGCTTCGTCTCCCTAGTTAATTCTCCCTTCGTTTCGTTTTGTTTATCCACTTTACTTTTTGCACGCACTTCAAAGCAAACTTTGAGCATCAATATCTCTTAGTACGCATTATAAAAAATTGGAAAAAATATATATTAAAATTCTTTGCATCAAAACGAATCTAACAAGATCACACAATCACACAAGAATATATTGTGTCTTCAATATATTACAAAAATCAAATTTAAATTTTTCTCTCCTAAAGTGAAAAATTTTAAAGTGGACAAACAAAAAAAACGGAGGAAGCATATGACATTTTGTATAAAGACAATTTAAACATTGCAAAAACAAGAATTGCTTAATGGTTAGAGTGTTGTTATCCAAAGTATATGGTTTAAAACTCAAATCCCCACACAAACCATTTAACTAACTTTTTATACTTATTTTTATTTTATATTAATAACTTAATACTTCATTTTTCCATTAAAAAGTGTGATAGTTTAAAGTTCAAAAAATTAAGATGATCTATTTATTGTAATATTAGCTAGAACAATAAAATATTATTAGGATTTTAACAATAGAGATAATTATTTACAGATTTATATGTATTAAACATGTGCTGCTGAAATATGATTTCGCTTTAAAAAATAATTTTATGTAGATATCAATTTTTTTTAATGTAATACTCTTTTTTATCTTTGTTTTTATACTTAAACTTTTATTGTAAACAATCAGAATTTGACCAGTGCAAGCTCTAAATACATAAATTGCATATATTTATGTGAATTAGTCATTGATTTTAACATAACACCAAATGTTCGTGTATTTTATGATAGATAAAGTAACAATCGATAATACTGTTATAGTAATGTCATCTATATTTTTATAAATTCAGTAATTTTTAATTTTCTCTTCAAGTTTAGTAGGATATTGCGTTCATTAATAAGTGCATATATATGTAATACGATTAATATAGTAACAAATTTTATAATTTATGATCACTTGTAGAACTGCAGTGTCATGGAAGAAACCTTGTACAGCCTTTTATTTTGAGTAAACTAACCATTATTCGCTCCGCTTGAAAATAAACCACACTATTGTTTATTTTTAAATAAGCCAACCTATTCGGTATAATTGCTGAAAATAAACTTAATTATTGTTTATTCTTAATTATTGACTTACAAAGAAGTTTTGAAGATTGTTATTAACAATATGTCAGTTTATTTTTAGCAAATATACCTAATAGTTGGGTTTATTTAAAAATAAATAATACGTTGGTTTATATTCAGCAAATCAAGTATAAGTTGGTTTATTATTAACAATTTACCCTTTTAAAATTTATATTTTTGGTTGTCATGTTGCTTTTTAACTCTAGAATTATATCTTTTTACCATAGAAATTAATTTTTTCTAACAAATTTAGTTCATTGTAATGAAAATTTTTTGTCCCTTAATTTTGTGAGAATTGAAATGGACGATGATATTAATCCTTATTCTCTTGAATGTGATCTTGATCTAATTACATTTTCTATATTGATCATCACTAAACTATGTATTTGGCTCTCTTTTATTTAAATTTCTGACTTTGCCCTTATACTTATCTAGTTATCAGATAATAATATAAGTAGTTAAGTTTTTGATACCATAGATATTCATAACAAAAAAAAGCACTTGATAAACGAAAATAATTTATTTACTACCACACCCTCTAAAAGATACAAGCTACAAATAAGATGATTTACTTAATTATGTATGCCTACTAGCATGGTTTGGTAAACTAAGTCATGCAAAGGTGATATTTATGACCAAAGCTAACCACTTATATAAACATTTCAAACTACTTTTACTGTAACACTTTTTTTGATAATAATTTGGATGGAAAGAAAATAAATGGAAGGGAAGAGAGGAAAGAGGGAGAATAATAGGAAAAGTCTCACTAATTTGTTTCCGACCAAATGGAGGGGAGAAATAGGGAAAGTTTCCTTGTTTATTCTTGGAAATGAAATTAGGAGGAAGAAAAATAACATTTTCCATTCAAATCTTTTTACATTTTAAAAAATTAAGTTATTAAAAAAAATAAGGGGCTTAATCCCTTAGTAGAAGTATCACTAGTTTGTTTTTGGAGGAAATGAAAGGGATAGGAGAAGTCTCCTTGTTTAGCATGAAATAAAATGGGGAGGAAAAAAAATCTTTTCACATTTTGAAAAATTAAGTTATTACAAAAATTAATATACTTAATTTCTTATAAATCCAAACAAAATAAATTATGTCTGTCTAAATCCTTTTCTTTCTTTCCCTCTAATTTTTCAATCCAAACAAAGTATAAATATACTAATTTCTCCTATTCTAATCAAATATTCAATTTTTTCTTTTGGCATATTCACATTAAAGGGGTGTTTGGTATGGGAACATAACATGTAATGGAAAGGGAAATGATAAAGAGGAGTAAGGGTAAGAGTATGTGGTTGTAGTTATATGTTGTTTGGTATGAAAATAAGAAAAATACTTACTTAATCTTAGAAAGGAAATTTGTTACATGACATAAATGAGTAGTAACAATATAAGGATATCCATTACCCCTCAAGAAAGGGATTGGGTTAACCTAATATCATACTAAACAAAAAATGTAAAGTAATGGTAATTGAATCCCTTATATAGTATTAAAAAGTTCATACTAAACAACTCCTAAATATCTAATCTCCTTATTCGTTAGCATTTTTCCTTACATTATCCCTTACTGACCCCTCCCAAGTGCTCTTTTGGTCCTTTCCCTTTTTCTTAAAATTTGTCGGTCCCACTAATTTAACATCATTTTCTTTTTCGGCAATAATCTCAACCTTATTTAGTAGCTACTACTATTAACACAGTAATAGTTATAAATTAATTGGGGATATGCAGCTCCAGTATTTGCCAGAGTGATGGTAAACCAAGGAGCACCGATGATCCACTCAATTTGCATTCATTTTACATCATTTTTCTTATTTGGAAATAAACCTATCGCTTTTTTTTTTTAAATCTAAACCACATTTGAACTCTATTAATATCATGCACACAATTCTATCTTTACATTTAATATTATATGTTCACAATTTTTCATACTTTCCATAAATATCATTCCGTTTCTCATTGATTTAGAGTATAAATTTTTGGACAAAACAAAATAAGAAAACTAATTATCCCAAACAAGCAAAATGAACAAACCATGCCATTACATTCAGCATTAATCCCCCAAAAATGATGTTGGTCAGCACCACATGTAGGACAAGTACTACTCTTCTACAACACATATCCTAAAGCTTAGACAGCACAGAATACAATTGATTTCATAATAAAATCTCTAGAAAAATCACTCTTTATCTCCATATAGGATAGGATTATGTACTTGTGACATACCATAAGCAACAGTTTTGAGAACATAAAACCCGAAACGCAGAGCAATATATGACCCATTAATCAAGAACTCTTAAAGGATGATCACCGGAGATAAATTAAAATTTATTTTTGGTATATAGATCACTGGAACATTTTTATCTCCTTCGTTGTTTTCTTCGGCATTCGAAACAATCAGAACAAGGAGAAGCGCGTGTACCAGAATGTTTGGCTTGGAGCTTACTAGCTGGAACTTTTAAGTCTTCGACCAATATTTGACGAAGCCTTTCATTTTCTTCCATAAGCTCCTCAATTACTTGCTGATGTTTGACCACCTGATCGAAAAAGAAACAAAAGGAATGAACTCAAAAACTTGGAACTTATTTCCTGCAGCTCTTGAGCAAAACCCGTTTGTGCGTTTGCAGTTATTTGTTGATTCATAAGAGATTTTAAAACCTAAGTCATGCTTCTAGATAGAATTGTGCCGTTTCACAAATTAGTTCTACAATACGTAAAATGAACAAGTGTAGACAGGTTAATTAAAGAAAATACCATCCGAAGAACCCTGTTTTCTGACCCCAATCGTTCATCCTGCAGGAACCATCCAATATGATTAGTATTAACTTTGTAAAAAGTCTGACACAAGATTATATAAGCGAAAAAATAATAAATTCAGAGTCCAAAACTTGCCAGGCCCTAGCTTTTACGACAATACACATTTTGTGATATACCTGTCCAAGCAATAATCACCCCATTTTCATTTACTGTTGTTAAAGATTACTGAGTTATTCTTATTGTAACTAGCAAATAACTGAACTATCTTACAACAAATTTGGCGGTTTGGCTTCTCGAGTATTTTCAACACAGCATAGATCACAGCAGCATACACCTCAATTCTTAAGCATGAAGTAGCAAAACTTGTTATAATAATTCGTTCCAGATGTTTCTCGATTTCTAAAGGCCGAAAGGCAAATCACTAATCTTAAATTCCAGAATTTATTCTTCTAATAAAATGCACTATACTTGAGACATGTCGAGGATCTTGGCTTAGCCTTGTGACTAAAGAATTTCCCTTTCACTCTTGTGGAAAGAGTTTGATTTTAACCACCTTTCCCTTCCACTTCCCTATAGGGGGTAACTACAGCCTTAACCTCATTAGAAAAAGACATGTCAAAATCTCGTCATTCTAGAAACTTAACATCTCTAGAATAGATCGCAACTTATATTCGACAGGAATTGTTTGACAATTATGACTCCAAAGTAATTCTTTAGTTTCTCCAAGCCACCTTCATTCAAGTGCCTACTGCAGCTCTAACATTAACAACCACATTACAAGCATATACCAACATGACTTTACCCACCAATGTAAATACCACTCATCCAAAAAGCCAAATTTTTGTAACAGGCAAACTAAAAAAAGGCGGAGGGAGACACAGGAAAGGGACCTCCAATCACACATTATATCACCAAACATCCCTTAGTTATAAAAAGTGTGCGACACAAAGGGTTGTTCTTCGCCTAAGACACACTTTTGGGAATAATAGATTGTCAATTTCTTTTATTAAGTTCCTACACCTAGGCGCGTGCCATGTGCGCTTTTTAAAACTAAAAAAGGTCTTTGTTGTTTAGTAGATATTCTAAATCCATATTTGCTGCCAAGAACACAAGTAAATGACAATTCTTCTTTGCATCATCCTCTACCATTTATTAAAATAAGCGTCTTCCACTGCTAGCCAAAGCCAAAGTATACTCTCTAACATTCATTGTCATAATCCCTTGGTCGCCAAACCTAAGAAAAGTGAACCACCAATCTAGAAGTATATATATAGATGCTTGAAAACTTCAGAAAGTTCTAGGAATCTTTTCAAGTATGTCCTGTACACAATGATGCCGGCATACATGAATGTTTAGCAACCAAAATATAACCCCATTTTACTCGATACATAGGAGAAAAAGGTAAGTTAACGGTTGAACAACTTGATAAATGACAAGGACTCAACGACACTAGAAATGTTTTTAATGGAGTACACTATTCCCACACAAACAGCACTACAGTACAGCGTAACGGAGTACTGCAATTAAGGAAAGCCATCAAGTATATAATATATACATTATCCTTAAAATAAAATGTTTCACAAACAAATAGGGGTAACCGAATGTATTATCTTTGACAAGGATTTTCATGCATATGTATAACAATCATCTTACTCAGATGTTTACCCCTTATGATAAGCATGTTTTACTCCCACGGGAATCTGGAAACAAATAACTATGTATTTCCTCAAATTCGAAAGTGGAACTTATTTCTAGTCCATAACTTAGGTTTTTAGAAAATAATTGTGGACGAAATATAATGATATAATATTTTCCTTGCTATACATACCCTCTCATGTAGCTCCGTGTTTTCTTCTCTCAAAATTGGATCTTGCAAAAAGCCATTGATAATCTTCTCAGTCCGAGTACCTGGCGACAATTTTGAAGGCACATCTTCTAATCTAAACCTTTCAAATCCCACATTCAGTTTCCCATCTCCAGCATGAACTTGGCTGCTCGTGTCTGGTAATGTCTTCCCCAATTTCACAATACTTTCCAACGGATCTTGAGTTGATCCCTTAATAACTGTCATACTACTTTGCACTGATGTCGGGAGAAGACCTTGCCCAATAGATAAACTGGAAGCCCCTCCAAATTTCAGCATCATTTTGCTCACAGCTTCCTAAACTCAAATATTAAACCTCAAACAACATTCAAAATAAGGTTTAGAAATCATAACATAATGATACATACTATAATTGATAGTTGAATCCGTTGCACAACTACAGGCTTCAGAGCAAGACCTGCAAAGGTTCATATCAATATATCAACCAGAATTACAAGCACCATTAGGAAATCTGGTGTAGTTGATTGACTAATACACTCAAACCCATAAATAGAAGTCATTAAAACATTGCTGAATGTAGGTAGTGTTAACATTTGACTTTTGTTCATTAGATGTGCAGAACCACAATCCACAATGAGGTAATAAACTCTGGTTTGATCAACCAAATACTTCTCAAAAGCAAAACTGCAAAAGACATAGTCCTATACTAAACTGCAGCCCAAATATGTTTGGGGAAATCTTAAAAAGGAAGGCACACATATAAGGAAGAGGAATAAGAAGAGTTGGCTAGATGAGTAAGAAAAGAAAGAGGGATAGATGGAGAGCATTCAGATACTTGAGTTTGTTCTGGGAGAGTCTAGGCCACTCAAAAATTTGCAAGTTATCTTCGCTTCTTTATCATTGCCAATACAAGCTACTGCTTCTAATACCAGCTCTGAGTAGAGAATTTTTCATCTCAAACATCAAAACTTTCATCACTCATCAATTTGCGCAGAAAAATTTTCACTAAGGTCAGCAACGTAACATCAGAACAGACTCATAGTTCTGCTCTTGCATGGACATTGAAAACCAACAAATTTTAATTACTCTAACCCAAATATATAGTTTAAATTATTGATTAATGATGATTTGAATAAATGTTTAAAACAGTACTTTTCATCTTTATTTCTTTTTTACAAGATTAAATTGTTCGCCGGACTGTAACACCCTCCAAATTAAACCTAGTGCAACTCAATGATTTTCAGTTTTAAACTTAGTTTAACTTGGGAGGGTGTTACAGAGTGGTATCCAGAGCTTAAATATAGTGTTAAGATCTTAAAAGTTTAGCGTCCAGACCAACTAATCAAGCTAATATGGGTTTAATCGACTTAAGGTAAAATTGACTTAAGTTAAATATACATGTCCATTAAGAGCAGGATAAAATGGGTTTTAGCATTTAAGTTTTCTTATTATATTTAAAAGTGTGTATTTAATTATTTGTTTTATATACTTATCTTGTTAGATGCCAAGACTCACCACAAACGCGAAGGCTATTTCAATTATGTCCACAATTTATCTATTGCTATTGATGGTTACCATATTAATAATAGGATGAGTCAATCCAATTATAACACTCCTAAACGACAAGTCACAAGCCCATATTTTCTTGAGTACTTTACCTACCTATTAGGGGCTTTTATCGGCAATACGAAGAATGGGTAGCGATGTAATGATTAATGCTCGACCTAATAGGAGTAGATATACGCATGGTGGAAGCCAATTTTAACCTCTCGACTACTTGAAGAGAGTTATGGTTGACATCATAGAAGAGTAATGCTATAATGAAGAACGAAGTGAAGATAATAGTTTATTTTTATATTATTTTCATTCGTTGCGTGTAAAAAGGTCATTAGACCACGAAATTAAAAATTTTGAGTGTTGGAACAATGTTCTTCTATTCGATTAACACGATTTTGTAATTGATACATTTTAAAAGTACTCTTGTTTGAACTTTTCTATTAGATGGTGATATTACCATTATCCTGGGTATAGGTGTCTTATGACCTATATTTGTATATACTAGCTCATGCAACATCAAGTCGATAACATAAACTGACTACATGCTCGCTTAAGGGCATTGGAACAAGTATTCCCAAAACTTTGGCCTTCTCCTTCAAAAACCAACTTATCAATCAAGGAGGTGAAGATCAACAAGGAATTATCGCAAAGATAATTTCCTATTTGAAGCCAACAACATTTGTTGGACGGGAAGATCTTGTAACTTAGGAAAACTGGTTATGCAACATGGAGAAAATCTTCACAACTATGGGAACACCTAAAAACCAGAAAGTTGATCAAGAAACTTTTTATCTTCGAGAGCGTGCTAATCTTTAGTCGGTAACTCAAGGATAAATGATCTGTGCCAAACCTAACTTCAATTGGGCGGACTTTAAGACTGCTATGAGAGATTGCTTGTTCCTTAACCACATTGAGAGATAAAAATGTAGCGAGTTCACTAGGTTCAATCAAAGGCCTAATATGCGTGTAGACAAGTACACCCAAAAATACATGGAGTATGCTAGTTTTTTCCCTAGTTATTAAAATCACGATTCTAATTTACGATTCTACGACTTTACGATCCAAAAATTAGCGAGCGATTCGAACCGTAGGTAAAATCATAAGTTGGTAGAATCTTACGATTCTTATTAAAATAAAATTTTTAGTGGTAGAATCATAACACGATTCTACGATCCTAAGATTTAACGATTCGATTCTACAAATTTATTCTTAATTTTTTAAAATTTTTCTTATGTTCCATCTTTCATTAAATTTTTTACAATTTAACAATTCATCATGATAATTTTTAAAAAATAAATTTCTTCATTGATATGAAGATTTAAACTAATTATTAAAAATTTTCCTATTTCATTCTTAAAATGAAGTGAATGAAACTTTAATTAATAAACTTAAATTTTTAGATGAATGATTATGACTAGAAAGCAAATATAAGTTTATTGTCGAATCTTACGATCCTACGATTCGATTCTACAAGTCTGAACAAAATGATTTTATTGCTTTAAGAAGTTGTTTTTAAGTGGAATTTATTTAGCTTTCTAGGTTTCATCTCAAATTTTCCGTTGTTCTTTTTTCTTTAATTTGTAAATGAAGGCCAAAATACGTTTTAAAAAGGTTTTCTACACTAGGACATCCCCTTGAGCAGTTTGGATCATTTTTCGTGGTGATTGGACACCAAAATTCCCGGATCACGAAACGTGGCTACGTTCCACATTCCATGTAACTATGGTGTGAAGATAAGGTGTTATAAGTGTGGTGAACTAGAACACAAAGCTAATCAATCTGCAAAGGGGTTTAACTCATAAGAGACAAAACGGGGGCTACAACCAATGTTACTTGAAACAAAAATGAAAACAATAAAAGAAAATTTTAGAGTTTTGGAAATGTAGGAAAGTGGAAACATAGGTATAATTTAATGTTACAACAAAAATAATAAAATAAGTAAAAATTGATAAAAATTCATTTTGGGTTAGTTGTTTCAAGTCAGTTGAAAATTGAGCTTTGTGTCCTTATTGTTTTTTAAAAAATTGTAAATTATTTTTGAAGTGGGTCCAATCGTGTTCGGTTATAACGTCGGATAAATTTTAGGTGATTGTGTTTGTTTTAAACACCTCTAGCAATCTCAGTTAAGGATGCTAAATGATAAGGGTCTAGAATCATTAGTATTTTGCCATATTAAAATAAATAGACATTTCATTTCTTTTGAGTTGTAATAATGAATTCTAAGTATAAAAAAATTATTTAGTTTATTTCTTCCTATTGTACTTAGTGGTAAGTATCACCCTCTAAGTTAAACTAAGTTTTAAAATGAAAATTTTGAGTTGCACAGGGTTTGATTTGGATGGGGTTACACAAAGAACTTACAATATATTTCTACAATTCAGTTTCACCAATCTTTAGAAACAAGGATCCCGAAATGGATTCTAAAGCAAAACAATGGTAAGGTATCAAGTATTAATTATATCTATGTACCTAATTACTTACCAACTCCAAAACCATGACCAAAACCAACTCCACACCCTACACCTGCTTGAATGTTCTTTGCACCTATCTTCTTCAACTGAAACAAAAATACATGATCCATGTGAAAAATGATCTCAAGTTGCTATAATAAACGAACGAATGAATACTACTAAACTGAAAGGGAATAAGAAAATGCAACATACGGAGTTGTTTACATGTCTTTGAATACCCGAAAAGGCATATGTAGCACCACTTGCAGCAGTCATAACTTGGTTCAGCATAGGGATAGCACCTAACAAAATTGGTGAATTGATTGAGAATCTTCATATCAACTCATTCCACATATCAACTAAACAGGTTGATGACTGCATCGTAACAATAATGAAATTCAACGCTAATTAATCAGCACAAGTCTATGAAAATATACATAACACAATGTCCCCCCAGTGAACTTTAAATAGACTGTCGTGTCAGGTTAAAGGTACAACCATCCCTTCAAATTTGAAAAAACTTCAACAAAATTACACATGGGCTATGTGCAAGTTAGAGTGATCTAGTGCGAAATCAGTAAAATAGGTTGCAATAACCGTGAAAAAGGTTTTGCAACCGCAATCGTGATTGCATCCATAAATTTTGCACTATGCAACTATCCTTCAAAACTTAAATATATCGGAATGCGCCTAGCACATAGCACCTCAAATTGCGGACAACTCCTTGGAATCAAAACCCTTTTATGTAAAACCTAGCATATCTAAAAACTTTTATTTCAAAGTTTAATGCTAAAGATTCATCAACAAGATCAAAAATCGTCCCATTTATTCCACAAGTAATGCATTCATGAACAATCATAATTAAGATAAAAACATCTTTAAAATTAGCCCGAACAAACGGAACAAAAATTGATATTTGGGTTATCAAACAATAAGCAAACTCAAACAAATTTACTTCAAATCAATGATACAACAAAACATAGTTGAACTTTACAGGGTTTTTTAGGGTCATTTTTATGTGGGTTCTTCCCATTTTTAGGTTGGAAAAAACTTCCCAAATCCATATCAAACAATGTGAAAAGTATAAACAAACAATTAAAATGAATGACAGAGATATATACCTAAATTCAAAGGCCTTCCAACACCGATACCAAGACCACAACCAATGCCAAAACCAGTGAACACTTGACCCACTTTGAAAGTAAACGGATTCTCTAATATCATGGTTCCACTTTTTCTTACAATTATGCTTTCTCCATCACTTATTCTGCTGCTACTTGTGCTTGCAGTAGAAGCACTGTTCTCCATTTGTTTCGATTCCACATAGAAAATGGAGTTTTTCTCTCTTATATTCAGTTTCAGAGACGTTAAACTTGCGAAAGGATTTGTTATGTTTCCGGAATATGAATAAGAAAAACTGAGTTGACTAGGAATACTAGAGTCGACTCGGGATGTTCGGTCTAGCCGTAATTATGACCCAGTTCAATTTTATCTACAACTTTTTTTTTTTTTTTTTTTTGAAAATAGTCCTAAGAGTAATTTTATTTTTCGCGAATGTTGTAAATTTGTTCTAAATGTTGTCATCGATAAAAATTAAACATCTTAACTTTTAATTGACTTAAATTAAAATTAATCGCGTAGATTTTTTTCAACTGAGAAATGAAACTGAATTATTATTTTTGCGCATATTTTTTGATATCAAGACATTTCACAATTTAAATTATTTTATTAATACAATTTATTGTCAAAATCACAATGAATAATCATATTGAATTGTGATTACAATGAGGCATAGTGATAATTTAGGATTATTGTGATAGTTGGGTTTTAATGATTACAACATACGGAATATTTTATGAAAAACGCATGTTGCCATAAATATAGGGAGTTATTAAACTTCGTCACCTTTTTTATTTTATCGTCACCCCCTCCAAATGAAATTACGAATTGGGTAAATGGGAGTTATTAAACTTCGCCACCTTTTTAATTTATCGCCACCCCCTCCAAATGAAATTACGAATTTGACCCTGATTTTTAAAAAATTACAATTTTGCCACACCCTACAAATTTCTTATTTATAATAATAATAATAATAATAATAATAATAATAATAATAATTGATGAAATCAGCAAAAAATAAACCAAGGGAAAAACATAGAAGATCAGGAAGAAGGAGGAGAAGAAGGAAGATCGAAGAAGAACGTTTTCTGGAATCATCAAAATGTTATTCAAAAGAGGAAAAATAGCCTATATATATATACATGAGGGCATTTTTGTAAATAAGAGGGTTAATGCCTTGTTATATATAGTCAATTACAGAAAAAATAAAACCGAAATAAAACCGTAGCGGATGACAAGTCATCAGCTCCAACACCCCTCAAGCTGGAGTGGTATTAACAACTCCTAGCTTGGTTAGAAGCTTACAGAATTGAGGTGATGGCAGAGCCTTTGTGAAGACATCAGCTAGTTGATTTTTGGTAGGTAAATATGTGAGCTGAAGAAGACCTTCAAGAACCTTATCTCGAGTGAAGTGACAATCCACTTCTATGTGTTTAGTTCTTTCATGAAAGACTGGATTTTTTGCAATGTGTATGGTTGACATGTTGTCACAATGTAGAAGAACAGGTTCTAAATTGTATACACCAAGGTCTTGAAGAAGCTGGATCAACCAAGTGATTTCTGATGCAGCTGAAGCCATGGCTCTGTATTCTGCTTCAGAGGAGCTTCTTGAGACTGTGGCTTGTTTTTTAGACTTCCAAGATGTAGGTGAACGTCCAAGTAACATCACATATCCAGTAACAGACCTTCGAGAATTTGGACAAGCTGCCCAGTCACTATCTGAGAATGCTCGAAGGGTAAGTTGTTCTGAACCATGTAATAAAATGCCTTGTCCTGTGGTTCCATGAACGTATCTCAATACATGATGCAGAGCATCAACATGTGGCTGCCTTGGGGTATGCATGAATTGACTCAATGTTTGGACAGAGAAAGACAAATCTGGTCTTGTATGAGTCAAAAAATTTAGCTTTCCAATCAAGGATCTATAATGATCTGGATGAGCATACAAGGCACCTGAATTATCCAGGAGTTTGGTGTTTAAGGATAAGGGAGCAGGAGCAGATTTGGAAAGATCAAAACCACAATTGTCAAGGAGAGATTTTGTGAACTTTTTTTGAGTGAGAATGATGCCAGCTTGTGAGTAAGATACCTCTATACCAAGGAAATAATGTAAGATGCCCAAATCTTTAATGCTGAAGATTGTGTCAAGATGAGCTTTTAGGGTTTGTATATCATTGGGATTTGTACCAGTTACCAGGATATCATCAACGTAAACAGCAACAATGGTGATGTCCGAACCCCTTTTTTTGATGAAGAGAGAATAATCCTGTTTGGATTGTACAAATCCTTGATGTAACAGTACAGTGTGCAGCTTAAAAAACCATTGTCTGCTTGCTTGCTTCAGCCCATATAGGGATTTGTTGAGTTTGCAGAACTTATTCCCAGGATTTTCAATTCCTTTGGGCATTCTCATGTATACTTCTTCATGAAGATCACCATGAAGGAAAGCATTGTTAACATCTAATTAAAATATATCCCACCCTTTGCTTGCTGCAATTGCAATTAAGGCTCTTATGGTTGTCATTTTGATAACTGGCGAGAAAGTTTCCTCATAATCCACTCCAAATTTCTGTGTATATCCTTGAGCAACTAGTCTTGCTTTGCATCGTTCTAAAGTGCCATCTGGTTTGAGCTTTACCTTGTATACCCATTTGCAGCCTATAGCCTTTTTTCCAGGAGGCAAATCAACAATGTCCCAGGTGTTGTTCTTTATTAGAGCATGTATTTCCTTGTTCATAGCTTCAACCCATTCTGACTGTTCTGATGCTTCTTTATAATTTGTAGGTTCTGCAATATTGCAAACATTTGACCCTAAAGCATGATGAGTTAGTGGAAGATCAGAAAAAGATACGAGATTACACCAATGTTTGATGGAAGGACATTCATATTCACTGAGATAAGAGGGTGGTTTAGTGGGTCTGGAAGACTGTCTGAGAGGAGGATTAGGTATAGGTGTTATGGCTGAAATATCAACAAGGTTTGTATGTGAGGAAGAGGGGTTAGAGGTGAATAAAACCGAAATAAAACCGTAGCGGATGACAAGTCATCAGCTCCAACAATAATAATAATAATATCAATAACAACAATAATAATAATTAACTTTTTTATATTCTTCAAAAAGAATATAAATAAAATTAATAATAATAACAGTAATAATAATAATAATAATAATAATAATAATAATAATAATAATAATAATAATAATAACAATAATAAAATTAAAAATAATACTCCCTCCGTTCTTTTTTGATCTTCTACTTTGGGTGTTTCACACATATTAAGGAAGATAGAATTTTTGAATTGTAGTGGGTACTATTTTAACTAAATAATAGTGTGAAATAATGATTGTATTGGAAGTATGAGTGACAAAATAATTATAAATAAAAGAAAAGGGGTACATTAAAAGAAAAGGGGGGGGGGGTTTTAAGGGGTAAAAATGGGATAAACTTTCTTAAAATAGAAAATATTCTAAAGTGGAAGAACTTATAAAACTACTCGTTATAGTAATGTGAAAGATCAAAAAAGAACGGAGGGAGTAATAATTATTCAAAAAGAAAAAAAATAATAAAAAGTAAAAATGAATCGCCCAGAACCGGGCGATTGGACCCCGGTTCAATCGCCAAAAAAGTGGGGGTTGAACCGGGGTCCATTCGCCCGGTTCTAGGCGATTCATTTTTTTTTTGGAAAATTTATATTAATAATAATAATAATAATAATAATAATAATAATAATAATAATAATAATAATAATTCATTTATTTTTATTTTATTATTATTATTATTATTATTATTATTATTATTATTTACTCATTTATATTATTATTATTATTATTATTATTATTATTATTATTATTATTATTATTATTATTATTATTATTATTATTATTATTATTATTATTACTATTATTACTATTATTTAAAAGAATACAAAAAAGTTAATAATATTATTATTGTTGTTATTATTATTATTATTATTATTATTATTATTATTATTATTATTATTATTATTATTGCTATTATTTAAAAGAATATAAAAAAGTTAATAATATTATTATTGTTGTTATTATTATTATTATTATTATTATTATTATTATTATTATTATTATAAATAAGAAATTTTAAGGGGATGGCAAAGTTGTAAATTTTTAAATTTAGGGGCAAATTCGTAATTTCATTTGGAGTGGGGTGGCGATGTTTAAGGATTAGGTAAATATAAAGTAAATGAATATAAATGTAAAGTCAATGAATCCATTACCTATGAAAAAGACAAGTTTTTTTTACTATTCATTAGATTATCTAAGTCGGTTATCACCTGTAAGCACGAAACATTTAGAAATCATTATGCATAAATACTATAATAGTTACAAACAAATTAAATAAAAGTTAAGAAATAGAACTATGAATAATAACTTTTAAAGAATCACAACAAAGAAAATTGAATGATAAATAACAATATTTACACATCATTAGATTATACTTAATTGTTGATTACTCGTGTTAAGCACAAGCTATTTAATAATCACTATATGTTAAATGTATGTATGTAATAATAGTTGATTACTCGTGTTAAACACGATATACAAAAATTTATTTTATTAAAAATTGAATAGACTGTAAATACTCCTAACGTATGTAATGGAGTAGATACACAAGAAACGTGCATGGTCACATGCTTATTTTGCTTTGTAGATTAAATAACTTATAGAATTGATGCAAATTGAGTGGGACGGATCAAAATGGAAAATGCTCAAAATTCAATGGGACAGAGGGAGTATAAATTGAATCATAGTCAATTAAGATCTTATTTGATTCATTATAATGCAATTTATTAATATCCCTTTTTATAATATTTAATTATGCACAATAAGATGCATTTGGACATCGATTAATATATTTGAAAATGTGCACAAACCAAGTGAGACAAAGATAGTAAATTCATCATATCATATCATACAATATACTAAAAAAAAGACCCCCTTAATTTTAAATGACACATTTTCAATGACTGAGTACTTGGCGAAATATAATTAACTTAGATTTTTGATATATCTTAATGAACTTCCACATAGTAATATCTATAAATGCAAAGAAGAATTTCAAACATAGCAAAATTATCAAATTACAATTTTATCTTGTTTTCCTTTCTCTTTTCTAGGAGGACTTTTCTTTTGAACGCAACATTAATTTCTGGGTGCTAATAAATAGGAATGTTGTATGAAATTCATAATCTTACAAATGACAACATTTTATACACCTTTTTTTTGCTCACCTCATTTGAATAGCCTTAAGTCTTTGAGTTATCTATTTCATTTTTAATGATGATAATTAAGTTTAGTTATTTTTATTTGACCTCTTTGTCTTTGCTACGAAATAGAAGACAACTATTTTTGGAATTAGCTACTTACTCGATAAAGTTATTTATCAACTTCATTTACTAAACATTTAAGTATATAGAATGATCGTGACTAATAATATACAATATAAATAAAGTGGCATGTCTAATTTAGAGGTAGAAAATGTCATAGTAATTTGTATTAATATATATATATAGAAGATAAATCTTAAATAGAAAATTTATTTTCAATCTTACTAAAATCACATATAATATTCCAATGCATATAAAGGGAAGAAAATTTGTTTTCAATCTTACTAAAATCACATATAATATTCCAACGTATATAAAGATATATATGTGTCTCCAATAATATATATAGTAATCTTGTCGTGAAAGCTCAAGTTATAAGAAAGTGTACGAGAGAAGCTAATTTGAGCGAGAAATTTTTTTACCAGAGGTTGACCCGTGTGATTAGGTGGTCTTTGCTTTGGTATAGAATCATAGATTAACAACAACGATGACAAACACATGAAGCTTTCTAGTATGGAGGATTCAAAAGTACCCGGACTCTAGAACTTTTTCGAGTTCACCCACCTAAAGAAAGCCTGTGCAAAAATTTACCAGCTCCATTCAAATGACGCCTAATGGAAGAAACCTGCTCTTAGAAAAAGGTGTGCGTAGGGTGGTGGCAAGATGGTCTGTGGACATATGCGAGGCTACTGCGGCTCAATTTGGTGTCGAACTGGCTTTGAGATTTGGCTACAACTATGTTAATCTTGAAGGGGATTCCATGAATGTGGTGTCCGCCATACCTTTATTAATGGAGAAGAAGACTAACAACTGTGTGTTGGTCGAGTAAGGGCAGTCATAGCTAGGCTAGGCTGATGTAGCGAGATGGAGAAACAGGCGAGAAGAAATTTTGATTCGCTAGCTTGGTTAACGCCTCGACGTGAAGCTATTGAGGGTTAGATCTCTTATCTCTTCAGAATATGAAGATGGAGGTGGAAGAAAGCATGCAGAAATTGAATCAGAAGACTTAAAAGGAAAAAAAAGGGAGAAAGAAAAAAAATAAATGTCTAACATTATGTGTTGCGGATGGCGGTGTAATCTGATTTATTTCTTTCTCGTTTCTTTCTTTTTTTGTTGTACTTATCATCATCATTTTATTCTTATTATCTACTAGTACAACTACTACTGATACTACTTTCATACAAGGGAGAGAGTATAAACAGAGGAGTGATCTTAATATTAAAAGAGTATTAATTTATTTATTTTTCAGCTAAAAATTTAATTTATTTTGTACTATAATATCTGTAATTTAAATTTTTGGTTATTTAATTTTATAGCTTTATAAATAAATACAATAGGAAAGCACCAAAATAATTCAAACAAATAAGCCTTTAGTCAATCTATTAGTTAATATTATTAGTTAATTATAATCATCTTATTTAAAACTGTAATTAAGGAGCTTAAAATCATATGTATTATATGAAACCTAGGGAACAACCAAAATAATGACGGCTTCTAATTCGTTCAACCCAAAAAAGAAAAAAGGGCCCAATGACTGAAACGGAGGCTGATTCCACACCTTCAGAATAAGGATTCCACCCTAAATGTATGAAGAAAAATTAGAGGATGTGTCCTTGGTCGACGGGACTGATAAAAATGTAAAAATAAGCAAATGTATAAACCTAAAAGTTAGATTATTTTAGATCTAGTTACTAAAACATAGATTAGATCTCTTTGCATATTCAATTAAATACATGTCGGGCATTGATCCTACCACAATCACTCATAAGTTGAACGAGCTAGAGGGGGTGAACTATGAAGCTTATCAGCCCATAATAAGACAAACTCATTGAGAAAGAAGTACAAAAGTCACTAGATGTAGAGTTCGTCATACCATATATGTACTCTAACTAGCTTGGCAACATATGCCTGGTCAAAAAGCACAACCAAGCAAATAGAGAAGGTGCACAGACTTTACAAGTCCAGCTAAATGTTGTCCCAAAGATTTCTATCCCGATCCCAGTATCAACTAGTTGGTCGACTCAACGGCAAGATATGTAGTGTTGTGTTGCATTGATGCTTTTTCTAGGTACCATCAAATATTCATAGCCCTAACTAATAAGGAAAAAATAACATTCATTTTTTCAGTAGGCACTAGTGGAAAAAATCGTATGTGATGTGTGACATGTGTTGCGGTTTTTATTAAACGCAACATTAAATAGCATAAAAGAATTAGGCAAAAAAAAGATCAAATGCTACGGTTCTTAAAAATCGCAGCAAATAAGGGTTTTAAGAAAATTGCAAAATTTAAAATATTGACTATATACTGCGGTTCAAGAAAGCTCGCAGCAAATAACCTATTTCATACAGCAGTTCAATATAGCCCGCAGCAAATGAGTGTTTCTAAAAACCCGCCTTTTAACGTTTCATTTCACAAAACCTATTGTGTACTCATTCATAAACTCATTATTTCATCACCTTCTTCTTCTTCTTCTTCTTCAAGCTTCAATTTTCTTCAAACCCACAAAATTTGTTCATAAACCCATAAAATTAATCCTTCATCTTCTTCTTCAAGCTACAATTTTCTTCAAACCCACGACATTTACAATTTTTGTTTCTTCATAAACCCACGCACGACATAGCTTCATAAACCCACGAAAATCTTGCATTAGTTCTTCAACCTTTAAGTTCGTTAAGGTATAATAATTTCTCTCTTTTGTTTCTTCAACCTTTAAGTTCTTCAAGGTTTATAGTATTTTAGGGCTTAGTTCTTCAAATTATACTATTTTTTTTTTCATTGTAGGTTAATATACCCAATTGTAGAGCACACCATTATTATATCTAAATACCAAGGTAAATTTCTATTCAACTATAAAGTTTTTTTTTTGATATTTTTATGGGTTGATGTTATAATTAGTTTGTTGATTATTTTTTAAGTTTTACATTTTTTAAAGTTCTTCAAGTTCTTAATTTAAGTTCTTTAAATTGTTTAATTTTAAAGTTTTACATTCTTTTCAAGTTGTTATAATAAGTTTTTTAATTATTTTGATATGTGTATTTTGTTTACTTATGTATGTAGTTTGTTGATTAATTATGTATGTAGTTTACTTATGTATATGTATATAGTTTAATTGATTATGTATGTAGTTTAATTATGTATGTGATTTACCTATGTATGAATAATCACAATAGATTACTTATGTATGTAGTTTGTTAATTAATTAAAATATACATAATTTGAATAATTTAAATAATATAAAGGTTAAATAGGGTTAAATAGGGTAAATTTGGGTTTAAGTATATATATACTTATATATGTAATATGTATTAATTTCCTTTTGAATTAATTAATCATACTTAGAATGACAAAAGATCATTCTTGGATGTTTGGAAGCATTGAATCGTCAGAATTTATTGGCACTTTAAGGTTTTTAAAACTTTTTTGGCATTTTCTTGCATAAAATACTTCAAACTTGGTTGTTTTGCATGAAACTTCGCACACAACACCATTTGGTATATATTATTGTGTTGAAATGGTTAGAATTGAAAACAATAGTCATATGCTTGAAATCACGTGCTAAGTTGCGTTTTTAAGCTTTAAGCTTTTTTGGCACTTTTTCGCATAAAGTACTTCAAACTTGGTTTGTTTTGCATGAAACTTGGGACACAACAATATTTGACATATATTATTTTGTGAAATGGTTGGATTTGAAAACAATAGTCATATGTAGAGGTGTTCATTCGGGTGATCGGTCGGTTTGGGACGGGTGTCATTCGATTCGGTTGTATTTCGGATCGGTTATATTTCGAATGCGTGTTGCGACGGGTCATACTCGGGTCAGGTCGATTAGTCACAGTTCGATTGAAGATCGGTTATTCAAACTATCGGGTTAGTATCAGGTCGGTGTCAGTTAAAGTTCGTGTCGAGTTTCAATCGGTCTCGGGTTGTCATCAGTTAATAATTGGTTCGGTTTTACCAGGTACAGATCGGGTTTGGGTATTTTTCAAGTAGGATTCGGCTATGAATTGCGAATTGCTAATTACTATTGATCGAATAAGTATCAAATTAAGTTGTTAGTCATTTTTTAATTGATGATAAGGTTCCTTTGCTTAAAGCAAAATAGTGAAAATGCAAATCAATTTGTGATCATTATTACATTGTTACTTTTACTTGTTTGACCGGAAATTAAAATTGTAAAGTTCTATCAACTTTCATCTAATTCGATTAAAAGTAGTTAAATAAATATTGACCATTGATTATTAAATCTAAATATATGAAACCATGTATTTATAAAATTTATTTTATTAAAATATTTATGACTTTATTAGAATAACTAATAGATGATTGAATATGAGTCAATCATACTTCTATGTAAAAAATTGGTTCAGATTTACAGCAGTTTGATCTAAACTTCGTTCGAGTTAAGTCCGTTTTAGCCGGATCGAATTCGGTTTTGAGCATGATTCGGGACGGATATGACTCGGGTCGGTCATTATTAGGTTCGGATAATCTCGATTAACGGTTATGTGTCGGTTAGAAAAATCGGTTACAGCTTGCGTTCAATTTTCCCATTTTCAGTTGTCAACCGGTTCGTATATAGCTTCGAGTCGGGTAATGTCGGTTCGATAAACCTAAAAAAGGAACACATTTTCGGGTTAGTTTACTTTTGATTTCGGATCGGATTTTCGAGTCGGGTCACTTTTGAAAAGCTCTAGTCATATGCTTGAAATTACGTGCTAAGTTGCGTTTTTAAGGTTTTTCAAGTTTTTTTGACACTTTTTCGCATAAAGTAGTTCAAACTTGGTTTGTTTTTCATGAAACTTGACACACAATACTATTTGGTATATATTATTGTGTTGAAATGGTTAGAATTGAAAACAATAGTCATATGCTTTAAATTACGTGCTAAGTTGCGTTTTTAAGGATTTTTTAAGCTTTTTTGGCACTTTTTCGCATAAAGTACTTCAAACTTGGTTTGTTTTGCATGAAACATGGCACTAGAGGTGTTCATCGGGTCATCGGTTTGGTTTAAGACGGGTGTAATTCGGCTCGGTCGGATTTCAAATCGGTAAATTTTCGGTTGTATGCAACAACGGGTCATACTCAGGTCAGATCGGTTAATTATGGGTCGATTTAAAAACGGTTGTTCGCATTATCGGGTACAAATTGGTTTGTTATCGGTTGAAATTCGAGTCGCGTGTCAATCGAGCTCGGGTTGTCATCGGTCTAACATTAGTTCGGTTTTTTCGGGCACAAATCAAGTTCGAGCTTTATTTTTCGAGTAGTTATCAGTAACAGACAACTATTGATCGGGTAATTGAAACTCGATTTGTTCGAATGAATAACAATAATCTAAACTATCTTATAGGCTATTACATACTTAGACTTATTAGTGTTATTGAGTAGTCTAAACTAATAGTCCCTCAGAGTAATTCTCTCGATTTCTTGTTAGGCTTGCTATTAAATTATTAGAAATTTAGAATATATTACTAGAGGGAGAATTTTTGCATATTTCAAATGAGACATTTGTTTTTAATTAGAGGGAGTATAAGCTATTAGAATATACATTACTCTATTACACTAATAATCAATCGTATTTCTAAGTTGATAATTGAAACTTATTATAATAAAGTGAATTAGATTAATCAAGTAATCATAACCATTTTATATGATATTATGTATTTATACTTATTAGTGACCTTGAATACTTTAAACTAATAAATCTATTACACTAATAATTGATCGTATTTAATTTAAAGCTTAATAATGTTCGGAACGAGACCTATTGGAGTGAATGAAACTAATACAAACTATCTTATAGTTATAAAATATCATTGACAATTAACTCAACGTTATTACTTATTACTGATCTTGAATACTCTAAACTAAAGTAATTTATAGGCTATTAATAATCGATCGTAATTCGATCTATAATAGTAAATGAAACTAATACTCCACCTTTTTTGTTACTTTGAATTTAATAGCATAATTTATGCAATTTGACCAAATTCAATAATAAAAATATTTAATATTTGATATACAATATTTATATTACTCAAATAAATTATTTTAGATAACTATTTGTCCAATTTGATGAATATATTACTCAATTGATACATCACTTATTCTAAGTCTTTGATCTTTGTATATAGAGGTGTGAGATAGGGATGGCAATTTAGTCCGAATCCGCCCCTGATCCGACTTGATCCGAGGATTTTAATCTGATTCGACGTGTTTATATATAAGTTATTTAATACCCTCATAAATCTAAATAATTCTTATTCAATTTTATTGCTAATTATCTTTTTTAAGAAAATATTCATTAAAATAGTATTTACCATTAATTAAATTTAAGCCATTGATGATGTGTAATGTGGATGAATGAATGGTTTAAATAATGTCCACCTCATCGATCCTTAAAAACTTTCAAAAACCAATTACATACAACTATGAATGCCATATGAATTTTGGATTTTAACCATTGATTTCAAAATGGTTTCAATCTTAGCCCTTCATTATTTTTCTCATAAGAGTAAATAAAAAGCAAGATAAGTCTGGATTGAAGAGTTGAAGAAACATCTAGTTTTTGTATTGTTCCACTTCAGTATGTTTTTAAGGTTTTTGTAATGTGCTTATTGGTTTATAATTGATATCAATATCATGGGGAATCTTATTTATTTATAGATAATCTTGTTTACAATGTTTCAATATTAGAAATTAGTTTTCAAATATTCAAAAAATCATAATTAAAAAACTGAAATTGGACCTAATTTGCTGAAATTCGGTGAAAAATTGATTCGGATTTATAATAGTTTGATTAATAATCGGTTTGGGTTTGTATCAGTTCGGGTTAAAAAAAGTTCGATCTTAATCGGTTTTAGTCAGGTTGCATTCGGTTACGTGCATAATTCGGGTGGGATTTGACTCGAGTCAATCACTGTTGAGTTCGGGTAACATTGGTTAACGTTTATAAGTCGGTTATAAAATTCGGTTGCAATTCGAGTTTGATTTTGCCCTTTTCAGTTATCAAACAGTTCGAGTGCATTATCGGTTCGGATAATGCCAGTTTAGTAAACCTAAAAAATTAACATTTTTTCGGGTCGGATAATTTTCGATTTCGGGTCGGATTTTCGGGTCGGGTTAGATTTGAACAGCTCTACTTGGCACACAAAACTCTTTGGCGTATATTATTGTGTTGAAATGGTTAAATTTAATAACAATAGTCATATGCTTGAAATTACGTGCTAAGTTGCATTTTAAAGGTTTTTAAACCTTTTTTGACACTTTCTAGCATAAAATAGTTCAAACTTGGTCTGTTTTGCATGAAACTTGACACACAACACTATTTGTCATATATTATTGTGTTGAAATGGTTATATTTGAAAACAATAGTCATATGCTTGAAATTACGTGCTAAGTTGCGTTTTTAAGGTTTTTTAAGCTTTTTTGGCACTTTCTCGCATAAAGTAGTTTAAACTTGGTTTTTTTTGCATGAAACTTGGCATACAACACTATTTGGTATATATTATTGTATTGAAATGTTTACAATTGAAAACAATAGTCATATGCTTGAAATTACGTGCTAACTTGCGTTTTTAAGGTTTTTTAAGTTTTTTTTGGCACTTTCTTGCATAAAGTAGTTCAAACTTGGTTTGTCTTGCAACTTGGCACACAACACTATTTGGTATATATATTATTGTGTTGAAATGGTTAGAATTGAAATTACGTTCCTATGTTGTTCTAATATATTTCTATTTATATTCATTCGGGTACTAATTTAAAATGCATTTTTCAGAGATAAATTTGTTCCCGATATTCAGACTTCTGATAATGAGCATTATAGTGAGTCGGATAAGGACTATGATCCCGAGATGGAGAAGGACATAATTGAGGATGAGCATGACTCCGAAGAGAGTGGCGACAAAGAGGATGACGAACCATATGTTAGACACGAGCATATGGCTGAAGACGCCCCACCATATCCCTCGGAGATAGAAATAGTTCCAACGGATGTTCCCACTACCATTACTAGTGTTGGTTCTATGAAGAGAAAAGGACGAAGTCTTACGAAAAGCCTCAAAGTCACAGAACTCATGCACTTGAAATACAATGCATTGGGTCAACCCTGTGGCAAATGACGTAGGCAATATGGAAAACAAATTGGCATATGTATCTGTAAGATTTTCATATTGTACGTATGGAACGAGGTTCCACAGAGTTTGAAGAACTTTCTACGAGATGCTATTGTGGTAAGCAACTTTACTATCTTTATTCATTTTAGTTTCATTTTAAAATTAATTTAATTCACACTAATAAATGTAATTTTTCTTTTCTATAGAATCTTTTTCACATTGAGAATGACAAAGAGAAGAAAAATGTTTTTCTTTCAGCTGTTGCCGAAAGATCCAAAGATTTCAAATCCAAACTTCTAACTGACTGGATCACTAAAAAACGTGTCCGTAAGACCAAGAAGGTCAAAATGGGAAACGAAGGTGGAGACCAAGCACCTGCAAAGATGCCCTATGAAATGTGGGGTCATATACCGAAGAATGAATGAGAAGCGTTTGTTGCCAAAAAATAAGTTCCACCAAAGTTGTAAGTATTCCATTATATTATAGCTTTTGATTTAATTTTACTTCTTTTGATTAAATCATTAAACTAATATATGACATTTGATTTCTATTAATTAATTAGGAAAAGTGTGGTAAAGCTTCTGAATCAGCAAGTAAAATGGAAGTTTTACCATCGCTTGGGCCCAAAAACATACAAAGAGTCCCGAAAAGAGTGGGTGGATGCGGGTTTATACCCCAATCAGAGTCCCACGACCTCATCTACGGCTACCTCTGCATCTTTGAATACTCCTAATGGAGATTGGGTGCGAGATTGGTACTGCGGACTTCATTCTCGAGATTCAAGTGGTAAAGTTACCATTACTGATCCGGGAACAAAGAAGGTTGCTTATACTGCGGTGAGTTTGAAATTATTAATTATATGCTTGATTTGTTTTGTATTTTTTGGCTTTCAGTTACTATAAACTAACTGTTATATATGTCACTTTTTATTTGAACAGATGGGCTGGAAGGAAAAAGAAGCAACAAGGGAGTTCACCCCTAGAGGCAATGTTGATGCATTGCATATGGTCTTAAGGAAAGATCATAAAGGGCGGGTAGTCGAAAAAGGAGGGGTCCGCGTGGAGTAAAAGAAGGCCTTCGGCAAAGAGTGTGTCGCTACTCAATCAAGAACGATGCCATTTGAAGAAGTAGCGACCCTCAGAAGGGAAATTACGAAGGACGTAC
>NC_080060.1:13828539-13833539 GCF_026212465.1 Amaranthus tricolor | reverse complement strand
TGACATTTGGCTTTTGTCATTTTTAGATTATTAGGGGTTGTGGACTGTAATGATTGTTCAAACATATCCGAGTTAGGTTGTTTTGAGATTGTGTATGGAAAGATGATAATGATTTTGGTATTTTGATGAATTGAATATGAAATTGGAATAATAATTTTGATTTTGAATGTGATATTGTGACTTTGTTTGTGATTTTAATGGTATGAATTGATTATGAATAAGGAAGTTTTTAGTGATGTCTAAACTCAATTTTAGTGTTGGATCGAGTTCATTGATAAGCCACTAGACCGGATTTTAAGGATGAATTGGACTTATATATGCTTATTTGTACTCTACGTCTAGTTATAAATTTTCAAATAAGATCACTATTATTAGGTTATATAATTTGATGTATATTAAAGTCAATTATAACTTTAAATTTTATTTTTTTAAAAATTTTTAGAAAGATTATTATAATCAAAGAGTTTAATTAAGTACCTTCAAATAATTTGTAGCAATTCTAAAGTGACCGATAATTATAGTTATAAAGTAATCACCTACAAGTTTAAAATGATCAATTTTTATAGTATAATTGAAGTCATCATTAACAATCTTAAAAAACATTATTAATTATTAATTTTTATTGTTTTTATATGAATATTATTAATTATTGTTTTGTTTTGAATCAATTAATCACACTAATTAGGATGACAAACGATCGTTCTTGGATGTATGGAAGCATTGAATCGTCGGAATTTATTGATGGCGTATTAGAATTTTGTAGTATTGCGGTTGAACATCAAGTTAGGACGGGGGGAGTTGGTTTTTATTGCCCATATGTCAGTTGTGGCAATGTATCAAAGGTAGATAGTGTTGATATCCTTAGGGAGCACATACTTCGACGTGGGTTTAGGCCTCAATATCATGTTTGGGTTTGGCATGGTGAGGAGGGAGTTTACAAAGAGAAAAGTGTTGTTGAGGACGTCAATAATGTGGCCGATGTCAATGAGGATGTAGTAGATCATGTTGATGGGTATGAGACAGATGAAGAGAATGTCGATGAGGATGTGGATCGTGTTGATGAGATGATGGAGGGAGTCGAGGATGAGTTAGGAAAACGTCCTCGTGTTTTTGACTTGTTGATAGAGGCTTCTCAAAAGCCTTTGTACCCTGGATGTACAAAGTTCACCAAACTATTGCTGCTATCACTATTGCTGGGGGCCAAAACCGCAGCAAATAATGGCAAAAAAACCGCAGCAAACAAGGTTTTTTCCACTAGTGATATATATATATATATATATATATATATATATATATATATATATATATATATATATATATATATATATATATATATATGTATATATGTATATATGTATATATATATATATATATATATATATATATATATATATATATATATGTATATATGTATATATATATATATATATATATATATATATATATATATATATATATATATATATATGTATATATATATATATGTATATATATATATATGTATATATATATATATGTATATATATATATATGTATATATATATATATATATATATATATATATATATATATATGTATGTATATATATATATATATATATATATATATATATATATATATATATATATATATATATATATATATATATATATATATACATATATATATATATACATATATATATATATATATATGTATATATGTATATACACTAGTGGAAAAAACCTCATTTGCTGCGGTTTTTTGGCCATTATTTGCTGCGGTTTTGGCCCTAAGCAATAGTGATAGCAGCAAATAGCCAATTTTAAATGCTGCGGTTAAAAACCGCAGCAAAAAATGCATTATTTGCTGCGGTCATGGGCAAAACCGCAGCAAATAACAGGGCATTATTTGCTGCGGTCAGGGCAGAACCGCAGCAAATAACAGGGCATTATTTGCTGCGGTCAATGCAAAACCGCAGCAAATAACAGGGCATTATTTGCTGCGGTCAGGGCAAAACCGCAGCAAATACTTCAATTTTTTTTTTCATTTTCCGTTTTATCCTTATAATAATGCAATAATAATACAATGTAATAACAGTAATTAATCCAATGATAATCACAGATAATCAACATTAATCTCTTTGTAATAATAAACTCTCGCTCGTATATATAATATAATATTATGTACGTACATATATATATATACATTAAAGTATAAAAAATAATCTATACTAATTACAATTTATCAAGGACAAATATTAGCAAGATACACGGCAATCTTGTCTTTTAATTCGCGCATCTCTTCACTTCTCAAAGGGCGTGTTTCCCTCGGAATGTCGTTTAAAACCTATATATAATATTAAAATAAAAGATTAATATAGAAACATTAGATTTTACCAATAATATATTTAATTAAGAACGTAACAAATACTTACGGCATCTATATTTTCGACTCCAAAGTCCTTCACGGAATTTATAATATCGTCCGTAAACTTCAGCGCGTATTAGCCGCAGTCAACGGAAGAAACTGATCTAATACATTTATCTAGCAACCGCCGTTACCGTAATTCCGTATCCGTTATCGCACCGCGGCCGTTACTGTATTTTTGCACCAAGTAGTCTCTCTCTCTCTCCCTCTCTCCCTCTCTCTTTCTCACACAGCCACAAAGATATACACTGCCAAAGACATTTAAAGTAAAACTGATCTAATACATGATGCCATTGCATAAATTTCAACATTATTTAATATTATACAAAACATTTAATGTAAAAACATACACTTAAACGTTTCAATATTGAGGCCAAATTTGAGCGTGAAGAATCATAACAGCACTAGTTGCACGTTGTTCTTACTTCCATAATCAATCCACACGCTCCAAATTCTTACAGTACCAATCACGTCATTAACACCAATGTTTTGCATATAGTTTACTATCTTAAGCAGAGCGTTTTTTAATTTCTTTTTCTGGGTACTACTCTAGCCGAGCGATATGCTGATATACTAATTAGACACCACCATCCTAAATAATGTACCACCATCTTTCAAGTGCCCAAACGAGATCAAAGGAATTAGACACCATCCTAACTGCCTAAAAAATCTTTCCAAAATGGATAACAGAGAACAATAAAGCACTCGTGCCAATAACCCCTTCCCCAAAAAGTAGCCTGTGGAATTTAAAAAAAAAAACTCCCTTTGCGAGTGATTTCATTAGTTAAGTCTGACACTTGGACACGTACACGTGTGGGATATGAGTTCCGAGTCCAAGTAACATACGATATTTATACAGCCAATAACCCAAATTACCGTCGCCGGAAACCTTCCTACATGTGCAGTACGAAAACTCTTCCTTTAAATCACAACCACAATCCAGAAACAAAGACCTCTCTGCGTGGAAAACAAGAGACCCTCGGTGGTCATTGGGCGATCATTAGAGAAAACTAGTTCAAACTGTTTATATACATGCTTTCACAAGACAAGTTGTAAATAAAAATTTTGACATTCTAAAGGAAGAAACACGATGACATGAATGAGCATAAGAGGGACTTACAAGTATAACATCTCTCCAGCCTTAACCGTACACGCAAATGGCTTTGGCCCATTGAAATACAAAGGATATTCTTTGTGTTCCTTCTCCGCAGTCAACGGCAGAGCAACAGACAACCCAAACCTTAGCTAAACTCCAATCAATATATTTGCAACGGAACACTAAGATTTAAAGCTAAAACTACTAACAGTTCTCTCAAACCTAAACAAAACCAACACTTACCACCTACTCTAAAACCAACTACTCAACCTTATAAAGGGCACAACAACAGAAATATGTAGCTGCAATCAAAATAGTAGGAGCTATGCCCAAAAACAAACACCAACAGCAAAACACTACAACACCAAACAACAGAATTTATTTAGCTTAAAGTCAATCGAAACCTTCGTGGATCTAGTAGTATCTTCACTAGACATGACAGTAACCTTAGTCAATCTCGTTTGGAACTGAATCAGTTTGCACATTCGGCTTGGCATTCTCTGGTTCAAATCCTGTAATGCGCAGCCATAAATTGAATACGTCCAGCAACAATACAATTCAACAATCGAAATTATTTATCTACGAAGAAAATCTTAATTCACGATTTCATCTCACCTTTGATGGAAGAATTCGATAATGACTTGGAACTTTTCTAGGGTATTTTGGCAACAAATTGGGGCACAGCGGATAACCACAAAGGTTCGCAATCGAACGTTCAGTAACTAATATCAATCACTAAAACCCAAAATTTCAGTAAAATTAGGTTGAAATTTACGCTTTACTAAAGAATTGAATAGATAAAACAATTACCATAATTTGCAGGAAGAATTGGGCGTCTATTTCAAAGGAAGAACAAGAAGTTGATTGTTTGCTTCAAATTCACGCCCCAGCAATCAAAGGGAACCCAACTACCCCTTATTTCTTCGAAAATCGAAGGCAAGAAGGAATATTGTTATTGTGTTGTTCAGAGAATCGAGGTGAAGAAGGCGGCCATGGCTGCTGCACTTGATTTGAGTTTCTTGAAGAAGTTTGATAATGTTCGATGTTTTTTCAATGAAGAAGATGATGAAGTTTGATGAAGTTTGATGAAGATGAAGTTTGAAGAAGCACTGCTGTTCGCGTGCGTGTGTTTGTTTGCGGTAATGAAAGAGAAGCTTAAGGGTTTTATTTTATGAAAATGCCATTTTAATATGCTATTTGCTGCGGTCAAAGAGATAAACCGCAGCAATTAATGCTGCTGACATAATTTTCAAGTGCTTTAAACGTATTTGCTGCGGGCCCCAAATTATCCGCAGCAATTAAGGTAATTGAGTAACGGTTATTTGCTGCGGTCACAAGCTTAACCGCAGCAATTAAGCTTGCAATTGATTATTTGTTGCGGTTATGTTCAAAAACCGCAGCAATTGTTTGGCTTTTTTTTTTCTTATTCTTTTTCCTATTTATTGCTGCGTATATACAATAACCGTAGCAAATAATAAGCAGCAAATACGTTTTT
>NC_080060.1:13776039-13826039 GCF_026212465.1 Amaranthus tricolor | reverse complement strand
AATCAATTAAACTGTTGTAGCATTCTTCATCTTCTACCTTTTTCTATACCATTTGTATTGTTCCTTTGTTTCTCTCTTTATCTGTCTTTTTTTTTCTGGCTTTCTATTCTTATCAAGAAAAACATAATATAAGAAATTATTAACACTTTTAATTAACAATCTACTAGAAAGTTTGCTTTTTACCTAATTTGGTTCAATAAGTAATAGGTTTAATTAACAACTTTAATGTGTTTGTTGGATATTTTTAAGAAAATTTTAAGTTGTATAATGTTTTTTTTGGTGATTGATTGTGAAATTATATAAATTATTAACATTAGTCTATAAATATCGCTTTATTGCAATCTCAACACATTCAAAAATACAAAAAAAAAAGCAAAAATAAGTCAGACCCGTTTTGGACCCGGATCCGGTACTGGATCTGCAGTATCCGCGAATCCGTATTTGGGTCTTGCAAAAATTGGACCCGCGGATCCGGGTCCGTATCTGGATCCTGTTCTTGAAAACGGATCTGGATCCGAGTCAACCTGGACCCAGTCCAGCTCCGACCCGTTGCCATCCCTAATCGAGTGTATATTAGTGACGAATTTATGGTGATTATTTGCTGATTGCAATTGTTTACATTAGAAATGAATATGCATTGGATTATTAATAAAACCAAAAAAAACAAAAAAAAAATCATTATATGCTATGGTTCTAGGGGAACCGCAGCATATAACGTATTTTTGTGCTGTGGTAAACTGCAGCATTTAGAATAAGCCATCTGCTGCTATCACTAATGCTTGGGGTCAAAACCACAGCATATGGTGGCAAAAAACCGCAACATTTGAGGTTTTTTTCACTAGTAAGGGATCTTTTGCTTGTTATAATGTCCTTCAAGCTAAAGAATGCTTGAGCCACTTATCAAAGGCTCATGAAATGGGTTTTTGCCTCCAAGATGGGTATGAACCTGAAAGTATATATGAATGATTCAATTGTAAAATGATTCAAGTGTCTTTTGGATGATGTCAAGAAAACTTTTAGGCTTCTTTGTAAGCCAAAAAGGGATAGATCCCAATCCAGAAAATGTTAAAGCCATTACAAATTGTAAGAGATTACAAGCTGAACACTTTGAAAAGTATTCAAACTTAGGCGTATTAAACTATGAATTAATCTAACTCTTTTTAACACTTAAGCCTATTACAAATTGTAAGAGCTAGATGAACTACGAATTACAACTCTTTTAAACACTTAGAAAATACTAGATCTTAAGTCAAGAGAGAAAATTATAAGAAGAGGTGGAGTCTTAATTCCTGAATGAAGCCTTGTATTTATATATGTTACGCCTCGACATATCCTTGAAGAGCAAGAAAGCTTCATCCGTCAATTTCGTTGACCTGGATAGTCTATGATAGTCTTCAAGATCTTGAACTACCTCAAACTAACATTGCACTGACAGCTCATATAATTTCGTCATTGTGTGCTGTAGTTTGTTTTTAATAACCAATGTTGTGCTGCCACGTTAGAACCCATACAAGATATTGAAAACTCAACAAAAACAGATAATTCAACGTGTAAAATAATACTCAAAATTAATTCTTATTTTTAGCATTAATTTAAATTGTCATTTCCTATGTTTAGGAAACTCTTTAATTAGCAAAGCTTAAAAACTTATTTAAATTCAAATATAAATCGTGTACTATTAATAACACAACGTGTGTAGCTTGTACTTTAACATTTAATCATCCAAATATCTTAAACACACATTTTTAAATTCAAATTCAAAATACATCCAAACATTTAAAATAAAACGTGTAATAATATATTAAAATATTTCAAAGATAATTTTAATAATCCTTGACCTATTAAAATATTTCAAAGATAATTTTAATAAACCTTGACCTATTAAAATATTTTAAAGATAATTTTAATAAACCTTGACCTATTAAAATATTTCAAAGATAATTACGAAAATAACCTTAATACAAACATAATTTTCTTAAAGCCATTTAAACTTATCTCAAAACTTATAAATTTATCTTTAAGATAAACTTAAGTAATTTAAGCATATTTCAATATTTCGGACTTAAAATATATAACAATTATTCACTTTATATTTAGTATGATTTTAGACCGACTTAAACAACTAAATGTAATTACTAAATTTATTTGTTTAATTTATATGTGTTTTGAATTATCATCATTTAAGAGATTTGAGTCTTCAGCCTTTTCTAAACATAAGCAACACCTCCACAACCTACCCACGTAAGCTCAACTAGTGACAGGAGTAAATTTGTACTTATATGCAGAAACCTCGTAAACCACAATGCGTCTCGCATTGGTCCGAGAAGAAAACAAAATCTAGTTTTCTATCAACTTTGTGAGCAGAACCCTCCTAGATGCTAATTCTCAATAGAGTATTATAAAAAGTGGAATTTTCTATGTTGGCGACAACCAAAAAACTAACGCCCTACCCTGTCCATGATGGACAAGATCATGCATGAGGTTGATCCAAACAGTCCTTACCTTATTTTTACCTTTATGCACACGACCGTTACTAACAAGAGAGGCTCTCCATTCCCTTTTGCTAACCTTCTCCCATTCATCTTTGCTCACTTCAATATAAACTTAGAGGATAAGGAAAAAGAAAAGGTTGAGACCTCAAAACCCCCGCCCTTCACTGATGAAAAATTTGAGAGTTTATGTCAAGGGTTAGAAGAGATGCATATAGAATGAGGGCTTCTCAGCATGTTGGCTAAGGCTAGGTTTAAAAAGCACATCAAAGCCTTTAAGCACACATTGCGTTGATTGTAAAAAATCGTGGATTATTTGAGCTTGAGTGAACTAGTAGGTGCAATAGTCGCACCTTCTAGAGCCGGAGCTGAGGAAGAGAAGCATGAAGAGGAAGAGAAGAAGGAAAAAAACAATGAAGAGGAGAAGAAGAAAAAGAAAAATGATAAGGGTAAAGCTTCTGTTGAACAATCTTCAAGCCCTTACAATGTTGATCAGGACCTTGATGAAGATGAGTCTATTCGTATCCAAAGTCATTCACCCTTTTAGTTGACTTATCCCACCCCGTCTTTGCAAAGATTAAACAATTTTTTTTTTCGATATGGTTGTAAGTTTTGAATAAATTTTCTTTTTGGTTTTTGAAAAATAAAACTATGATTAGACATTTTTTCTCTCCTTTCCTTGTTGGAAGAAAAATGGGGAAAAGAAATTAAGACAGCAGCAACAAATCAACTATGCAAACTTTTGCTATAATATGCTATATTTTCTATATTCGCTGTTGCTTACTTATATTTTACAGGTACAATTTTCGTATATTCAAGACCTTGAACTTGAAATGATATGATTTTTCAAAGCCTTCACAGTCTTGATATTGTTGATAGTTTATATGATGTTCTAACCCATCTATTTTGCAGGATATTTTAAAAATCTTGAGGTTTTGAGAACCTTGATCTTTCAAAATATGTCTTATATGTTTTAGAACCTTGATCTTTTAGAGTATGTCTTATATGTTTTAGAACCTTGATCTTTTGAAATATGTTTGTGTCTTATTATGTTTATCTTTCATCAAGGGGCCGGGGAGATTGTTCACTTGACCCCTTTGATCGATCCATCGTCATATATTATGATGGAAGACAATATTAGTCGTTTACTATTGATAAATGCATGCGATTATTTTTGTATGAAGTATGTAAGTTTTCATATGTATTAAGCCGGAAGATTGCTAAAATCTTCATTACAGTCGTTTGCTATAATATTGGCAAACATATTTTTGTTGGCTAAAACCGGTTTCATTCCAACGGCTTCACAATCTTTGAAGGTATATGATTCCTATCCTTATTTAGTAGATTTCGAAATATATGACAAGATGGTAACTTGATTCTTAATTAAAATGTCGTATTTAAAAAATTATACTTACCTAAAATCCAAGTAGTATGTTTAGTATCCTAAATTGAATTTGGTAAGATATTTTAATTGATTTTGATATGATCTCAAATATATAATAAGATTGTTGTTGATTCTCATATACTATTTTACAGTTTT
This sequence comes from Amaranthus tricolor, assembly GCF_026212465.1. Lineage (NCBI taxonomy): Eukaryota > Viridiplantae > Streptophyta > Magnoliopsida > Caryophyllales > Amaranthaceae > Amaranthus > Amaranthus tricolor. The sequence goes on along the minus strand of NC_080060.1, from coordinate 13,822,010 downwards.
ACGATTCAAAAACAAGCGAACGATTCGAATCGCAGGTAGAATCATAAATTGGTAGAATCTTACAACTCTAAGTAGATAAAATTTGTAGAGGTAAAATGATAACACGATTCTACAATCCTACGATTTAGTGATCCGATTCTACAAATTTATTATTAATTATAACAAAAATTTTCTTACGATTTAACGATCCATCAATATATTTTTAAAAATAAAATTCTTCATCAGTATGAAGCATGGTTATCAAAATCACGATTTGGATCATAAAATCATACCAATCGGTGCCAGCAACTAGGATCGTGTGTATTATCGAGATCAGGTAGGATCGTAAATCGATTGGAGTCGAGCAGAATCGCGATCCCATACACGACCCTACGATCCCGTTACTTAGCTTTAATTTTGGTCCTGACCTTCTAAAATCTCCAAAAACCCAATTAAACCTAATCAGCCCGACTAGGGATGCAAACGGGGCGGGGACGGGTCCCGGTTTGATGGGTCATGGGGCGGGTACGAGTATAAAATTGATACCCACCGCGGGGATGGGGATGGGGATGGGTTTTAGGTGATACCCGCCCCATCCCCACCTCGCCCCGCCCCGCCCCGCCCCGCCTCAAGAAACATACAAATTTTTGAAAACCCTAAATTTATTTTTAAAAAAAAAATTTCAAATTTCTGGAAACCTTAAAATAATTTTCAAATTTTTTTAAAAATTTAAAAAAACCCCGGTTTATATTTTCAAAACCCTAAATCTACTTTGGGCCTTTGGAAATCCCGTCTTCACTCTTCTTCACTGCTGGCCGTCATTCACTCATTTGCTTCTTCTTCACTGCTGCAGCCTGCAATCATCTTCTTCTTGAAACAGACTCCCATCTTCTTCAATCTTGCTGCCGTCATCTTGCTTCTTCTTCACCATTCACGTTGAGACGTCACCGTTCATCACCGTTCTTCACCGTTCATCACCGCTCATCACCGTTCTTCTTCTTCTTCAGATTGATGCTTTATTTTCCTTGTTGCACATCGTCATCAACAGGTAAGCATCAAAGATTAATTTATTTTAGGGTTGTAGAACTTTTTGTATTCTTCCATTTTTTGATTTTAATTTCAGTTTTTATTTTCTCAATTCTTCCATTATTTCTTTAGTGGTGACATAATTGTATTTTACTTTAACTGATATCTGAGTGAGGAACTGAGGATTGAAGTCATATGCATGTGTTTTCTTCTTTGAAGGTTCCTGACCGGGAGTTTCTTTTGCGGATGTCCTATTTGGCGATTTATATTGAAGAGATAAATGACCTGTTGGTTCCTGAACACAGAAGACTACAGATTCATGAAATAACTTTGATTTATTTTTTACTGGTTTAATGTTTGCATTAAATTTTATATTTGAGTATATTAGATGACTTGAAGCTTGAAGGTAAATATTATTTGGCAGTGGGGAATATATGTAGCTGGTTTGCGTGACGAAATTGTTGCCTCACTCGATTAGGTCCTTAATCTCATGGAATTCGGAGAATGTATGGTCTTCTTTGCTCTGACTCTTATAAATAGCTTTTCAATTCAAATTTACAATTGCGGGTTACATTTTTATAGCTCTTCTTTTAATGTGTTGGAAAGAATTGGCTTTTTAGTTCTCTTGACTGACTGAACTTGTTACTACTAATTAAGTTGATTTTATTCATTGAAATTGGTCTGTACTGATTACCTCTGATTATTAAAATAGAAACTAGATTTGCCTTCTACTTATTAATCTAGCAAGAGGTTTTTTGGAATTTGTTTTAATCGAACAGTAAGCAGGGATCCCAAACAAGAAACTCAACTAAAAGGCTCTTGAAACTAAGTGGGTTTAATTAAAATGGAATTATCCAATAGACCAATTAAACTTCTTTGGTGGAGTGGATATTCAAGATATTACTAATGTGCTTTGATTCTGGTGTGCTCTGTTGATTCAGAATAATTGCTATGTTCATTCTGAATAATTTGCTCAGAGTTTTATACACTTCTGAATATCCAGATTTAAAACTAGATTTTTATTAGTTTCCAGGATCAAAATCTAAGGAGGTTATTGAGGTATATATTGGGTTAATTTTCTACGGTTAATTTTTTTAAGAATAATGAAATTTATTGTTTATGAAAAATATAATTTTTGTTTTTCCGTAAATTATTTTACATTTGTCATGTGATGGGTATTAAGCGGGGATTTGACGGGTGGTGGGGCGGGTAAAATGGGTATTACACGGGGATGGATACCCAGATGGGTGGCGGGGCGGGGATGGTTTTAGGTACAAACCCATCAGGGAGGGTACGGGGAAAAAAATTATACCCGCCGCGGGGATGGGGACGGGGATGGGTATTGCATTACCAGATGGGGATGGGGATGGGAATTCCAATCCCCGCCCCGCCCCCCCCCCCCCCCCGTTTGCATCCCTAAGCCCGACACCTTCATTTTCCCCCAAACCCGCAGCTTTACTGAAATCCCTAAACGTTTAAACCCGCATCTCCATCTTCATCCTTCTCTCCAGAGCTTCCCTTCACCATCTTCATTCTGCTCTTGTAGAATCTTTACCACAGCAGCCTCCGCTCTCTATCTCTGGTTCTTAACCGCAATCTATGTGAGTATTTTGATTTTCTATTGTCGAATTTATTTGCTAATTGTGAATTTGTCGAATTTTTCGAATTTCAATTGTCGAATTTGGTTCTGATTTTCATGATCAAATGTGGAAGAGTATTGACATCTGCAATTGTGAATTTGTCATCTGATTTTTATTTTCATGCTCAAATGCTAGAAATGCTGAAAATGTCAATGAGTATGGACAATGTTTATGATAATCTGTTACAATGTTTATGATGATTTATTTGCTAATGACTATAGTGTTGATAATCTGTTACAGTGTTTATGATGATTTTTATGATGATTTTGATTTTTATTTGAAAACTTAATTTTGTATAATGATTGTTCAATTATATGATGTGTTAAATTGAAATCTTGTATGATGATTATGTTGATTATTTGTCGATTATTAATAAATGAGTGTTTTTGTCAACATAGCAGAATGTCTGCTTCTAATAAGAAGAGGAATAATGCACTGGGTAATAGAACTGATCCGGGTTGGGAACATTGTATTGAAGTTGATAAGATGGCTAAGAAAGTTAAATGTAAATATTGTGGTGGTGTACGTTCTGGTGGAATTTTTAGGCATAAGCATCATCTTGCTTGCACTGGTATTAATGTTGAAGGTTGTTTGCGATTTCCTAACGATGTTAAGTCTAAGTTTAGAGCATTGTTCGAAGCAACTTCAAAAGTATCTAGTGCAAAAAGAAAAAAACCAAATAACATTGGTGAGGAAGAATATGAAAGTGGGGGTAATCAAAGGTTGAGAGGAGTTATGGATGCTTTTGTTAATAAAAGTAAGCATGGTTTGCAAACAACACTTGATCAAAAATTTAAAAAAGAAGAAAGAGAACAAGTTTGTCAACAAATTGCTTGCTGTTTTTTACACTAGTGCTGTACCTTTTAATGTGGTTTTTAATATCTTTTATGTGTTTTTAGTGCTTTTTTATATTGAAAATGATCAAACAATAAACATGGTCATAATACAACTTGTCATTTCTGCAAATTTGTAGAATCGACCGATCCTACGATCCGATCCTACCTGATGATTACGATCCTGCGAAGAATCCTAATCCTGACAACCTTGGTATGAAGATTGAAACTAATTATTAAATATTTATCTGTTTAATTCTTAAAAATTATAGTCAACAAAAGTTTAATTCATAAACCAAAACTTTTAAGATGAATAATTATCACATATTACAAATTTAAGTTTATTGTAGTATCGTACTATCCTAAGATTCGATTCTACCTTTCTAGATGATTCCAAGAAGAATCCCAATTTAAACAACTTTGGATAAGATTCTAAATGATTTGATTCCCTAAAAGGTTGCTTTATATATTTGGTAATTTTACTTGCCTAAAAATTATGAGAAATAATCCAAGCAAGTAATTGATATTATTTTTAAGTGTTATTCGTTTTTTCTTAACGTTATATATTGCGTATACTAACACGCTTTATTGTAGGAACAAACACTTTGAAAACAAAGGAACGGTATGTCACGCATGGCTCGTAGCCCCACACAAGACAGAGGCACGAAACTTGGTGTCCGGGCGTCTTACATCAAAAGAAGGTTATAGAGACTTCCGGAATCATCAAGAAGCTTGTGGAGCATGTGGGTCTAGAACAACCCACACTAGAAGGTTCCGGAGAACTCTAGAAGGTTCCAGAGAACTCTTGAAGGAGCCTTGTAAATATCTAATGTTTAGAATTCTCTAGGCAACTCTTGTACGTACTTTAGAGTACCTTAACACTTGTAATTGTGTAGAATTCTCTAAAAAGATGTAATCTAGATCCCTCCATTTGAGGAGGTTAGAATGTTCTAGAAATAGAACAAGTAGTAAGGGGTGTTGCCTATAAATACCTCAAGGCATTCATTTGTACACAACACTTGAGAGCTCACTTGTAAAGCTTTCCTTGTGCAATACATAAACCTCACTTACATTTTTCAATTCTTGTGTTCCTACTTACTTCACATCTTCTCAAAGTCTTAGCTAAATCCACACAAACACACCAACTACATTGTTTAGCAATACACCTTTGGGGGTTTGCTTGACTTGTCTTACGACGGGAGTGTAAGCAAGTGGCACACGTGAGACTAGGGAAAGAGTCGACACGTGACAGGTAGCTATTTCAAGGCCTTGGCAAAGTCAATTAAGCCAAGTTACCATAAAGGATTCAAAGCTTCAACTAGTAGAATGAAGAGAAGAAAGACACACCAATAAACATTCTGAATGCACATGGCCAAAGTCTTTCAAGTCTCAAAAAAATCCTCATTCAAGAATTACTCCTACGCTCTACATTCAAGTTAACCTTTTAAGGTTGTCCTGTTATTAATCATTTGAGTAATTTCTTGTATTCATAATTGTAATATTTGATTTATTGTAAGAAAGAAAAGTGGAAGAGAAATATCTTTAATTCACTAGGATTAGAGTTCCTAGTTCATAGCATTGTGGCTAGTAGAGAAGTTAGAAGATAAGTGTAACTTTCTTCTAAAGCTGATATCTAGAAATCTAAGGAGAAAATGGATAAAGGGTATTTGTCAAAATCTTAAGGGCTAGAGAAGAGCTTGAAGGTAGAAATTAGATCCTTTGAAGGACTGAACTTTTTACTTGTGTTTTTTATTTTTGCTCTTTACATTCTGTTTTATAATTGCTCAAACAATAAGTCTCTAACTTATTCTGTAAAACAACTTCTGTTTTTAGTTTGTTAAGGTCTTGACTTATTGGTTTCAAGGCTCTGACTTGTTATCAGCACAAAGTCGAAAAGGTGTCATACTCTATTGAATCCACCTCCTTCTAAAGTATTTCATCAGCCTAATTGATTCTTTAAAAATTAAAAATAATAACAAAATAGACATGTTGACATCAATATCAATTCAAGTGTACGTATCCACTCTATTGAAATATATCAATGAAATTAGCCAAAATTAATTTCAGTAATCTATAACCATCAAGAAAAGAAAGATGTTTTTAGGAAGTAAAGAAGTCAAAGGCAATTAATCTAGCTACATCGCTTTTGCTAAACAATTCAAGAAAAACAAAGTAAATACAATTACACCAGCCCAAATCTCATGATATTTGAAAAAAATAAGATTATTTAACAACTTATTTCCAAAAATAAGCTTCGTGAAAACTTTATTCCCAAAATAAGTGTTAGTACATCCAAACTTAGGGTTGGTGTAGATCGTTGTTACTAACAGCGAAAACAAAAAAAAATATAAGCCATAAGTCGCTGTTACTAACACAACTTAAGGAGTTGACCAGTCAACTCCTTAAGTCGCTGTTAGTAACAGCGACTTATGGCTTATATTTTTTCCAGTTTCCTTCTCCCTCATTTCAGTTCACGCGTTTTTGTTTTCCTCAATCAACCTACGAGATCTCTCTCTTTCCACCATTAAAATCAACTTCAATCCTTCAACTAAACTCATCAAATTCCAAGTTTGTACCACTAATTAGTTCTGTCATCTTCCTACATCGACCTAAGGTACTATTTTTTTGTGTTTTTTTTCCATTTTCGAAAAATTAGGGTTTACTGAATTTTAATCAACTTTCACATTAATGTAGTTTCATAAACTTGCAATTTACTAATTCTTGTTGATCTACAGCTTATTGAGGTACGTATTTATTATAAATTTTTTTATTCGGTGTTGATTTTAAAATGTATGTCATGTATAGTGGTCATTTACACTTAAACTCTACGAATATGTCGAATGTAGTTGTTATTTACCTTGATCTTCATAATGAGGTTCTTTGTTCGTGAGTTTGTTGTTGAATTTAAAATGTAAATTGGTCATATATTTATGAACCTAATGGTGATGTTGATTTTGTATGTATTGTTGTATAAATGGATTCATTTCGTGTGACTGTTGTATGCTTTTGGAATGGTTCAATTCGATCAACTAGTAACAATGTTAAGTATGTTGGGGGAAGACGTAAACTGTTTGCATGCAACTCATACATGGATTTGAATGAATTTAAACATTTTATATGCTCTAAGATTGGCATTGACACTATAACAAGTACTGTTAATTTAAGTTTTAAGTACAATATGAGTGGAGATTTGTTAGCTTTTCCGGTTGAGGATGAGGAGTGTAACACCCCGAGATTTTATGACGTTATTAATTAATATTTTAATGACTTGTGGGTATTTTATAATTAAATTAAATTAATTTTGAAGTAGTTTTAATAAATTCCTTTCACATACGAATTTAAATATTAACATATATTTATATTAAAAATACAATTACGATTTCTAAAATAAAGAGGTTCGAATCAATATGATTACTTTATTAAATTTCTAGTTGGGTCTCGCAAGAAAATTAATCTTGATAAGAAATAAACGAATAAATATTAATAATAATAATAATAATAATAATAATAATAATAATAATGAGTAAGAGGCTTTAAAACCCTACATGCCCAAACCAGCCGCCACTCTCCTCTCCTCCTTTCTCTTCTCTCTTTCTCTCACTCCCTCCTCCCTCACTGTGAGCAAGAGCAGCCGGCAGCCACCCCACGAGCAGCCACCAGCACAGCTCCGCCTCTTCTCCTTCTCCACAAGCAGAAACTGACTCCTCCATGTCCTCCACAGGTGGCAAGCAGCAGCAGCCGGCCTTGCTCCACCACCTGGCAGCAGCAAGCTGCTGTGATGCAGCCTCCGTAACCCACGCAGCTTCTTCCATCACCTTTGTGCTCCACACCACCACAACAACCACCTATACCCTCACCCATTTCTAGTTCCCCTTTGTGAGCCATCTCCTCTTTTCTCTAATTTATTTTCTAACTTTTAATTGGAGTTTTATTAAGTGTATTGAGTTTGATGTTGGTTGTGTTAATTTCATTGAATCTTTTTGTGGGTAAGAATTTGATTGATGAATTGAAACTTAGGATTTGAAGTGTGATTTGATATTATGGGTGATGTGTTGGTTTTGTATTAGTTTCTTTGAATCTTAGCATGGGTAATTAAATATGTTATCTTTGAACACGAAATGACTAGGGTTTGGATTTAGAAATGAAATCACTAATGATGTGTGTTTTATGATATATTTTGGGTGGTGTGATGATTGATTAAATAACCTTAAAAGTTGTTTTGAAACTTAGTCGATTGATTGTTGTTGTGATAATTAGTAATGGTGATGATTGTAGCTGATTATGGAAGTGATTTTGATTGGTTAAATTGAGAATAATAGCTACTAATTGTTGTGGTTTGATTGTTGTGAATTACAAATACCCTTATTAGGTTGTTATTGAAGTTATAGATACATAATATTAGTAAGCCAAGAGCATAATGTCAACTTATCTTCGATGGTTTCTAAAGTTAATTGTCGTGTTGTTTTGACTATAGCTCTTAATAGCTTTGGAGAATGTAACAAATGATATCTCGATACAATAACTCTAAGATTTGCCTTATCGTTATATTAATGTTATATTAAAATTGTAAGATTTAGTTGTGATTAGTTATTTTTGGGTAACGCGAGCCAATATGCTCAAAATTAGTTAATGTAAAGAAACGATTCACACATACTTCTACTTTAAATTGATGGAAAGACTTATGTTGTGTTGAGTTAATGATTTTGACTTGCATTGAATGAGTTGTGTGCGTGCTAGAGTAATCGGAAACTCATGTTGAATGGATGATAGCGGTTACTTTGGTATTTAGTTAGGTATGGCAAAGTAGTTAAGGGAACTTATTAATTTTACTCATAACTTATATAGGTGCCCATTTGTAAGAGGAAAGTAGAGCCTTAGTCGGGTGATTTTGTGACTTTTGATCGTGCAGTGACGCTTACAGGTACGTACACGCAGTAACTAACCCTTATATGCAATTTGCTTTAAGACATTACTACTTATTGTGATAGTATGCATTGTATGGAAACTATGAGGTACTAGTGAGTACCCTTTATATATATGAAGAGCCATCGATTATGAAATCCCTGAGCTTAGAATAGTTTAGAGAATAAGAGTGTTAGTAGAAGGTGGGGACCACCCCCTTATTTATTTAAGAATTAGATTATGCCTTAATTGGAGTTAGAATGACTCCTTTATAGGTGAATTTCATATTTTGATGAGTGGCTCAGTGGGTTTTGGCGTGCTGCTATCCCAGGGCGTTCATTATTAGTCGAAAGTGGAAGTTATTCCCATCTGATAAAGTATTAGATTATGATTAGCTGGCGTGACTCAACTGGATTATGTCCGGTTGATTTATTAGTCCCCTACGTGAGGTTCGACGGGACCACCGTAAGGGGGGTATGAGCATGCTTGGGTCATTGGGCGCCGGATGGCCGATACTGCCCCTTGACCGAGGTGTTACTATGCGGGCCTTGCAAACCCCAATATGGTGGCCTCTTCACTGGTTTAGAACCCCAGTGTGTTAGTTTTTCCCGAAGGTAGGACCCGAGAGGGTCAGCTGGAGGGGGCATGAGCTCGTACTTTGCCATGAGCACCGGATGGCCGATAACGCCCTTGGCCGTGTCACTATGCCAGGAAGTAGAGAAAAGATCCACTGATAGATATTTATTCAGTGATAGAAAGTTTATTCATTGACCGAAAGTTATTTAATGATAGAAGGTTCGTTCTTTGATAGAAAGCTTACACATTGATAGAACATTTACTCTTTGATACAATATTTACTCATTGATAGAACATCTACTTATTTATAGAATAGTGTATGCTAGTGAGAAGTGTGCCTAAGTTAAGTTACTTCAAGGGTATTACAGACTATGATCACACTTACCTTAAGATAGACAAGCTTTATAAGGTCATGTGTTAGGTATTTTGTTAATGCCTTGGTCGAGTTGATACTATACGTGTTTTGCAAGAGTTTATGTTTGAAAAGAGGAGCGTGAAGAGCTGCATTCTACCCAAGAACACATGGTTCGGGTTGGAAAACACGTAATGAAATTAAGAAGTATAAGTGACCGATAAATGGTTACTATCTGTGCTTGCATTTTATGAAATCATCTTATGTTGTTTATGATATAATGCTATCTAGTAGTTGGCCTTATTATATTTGATGCTAATTACTGACGTGTACGTGTTTGTGTTTATGTTTGATTGTTGATGACTTTCTATGATTGTCCTACTATGACACATTGGCCTTAGGTCTAATGTCGAGCAGCAGGAGGATCATAGACAGACGTAGCAGGTATTGAAGCTTCTTTTTTAGTGCATTGCATTTGGGGAGAGTGATGAGGGCGAAGCATAACCTGTGTCATACCGCTAACTTTCGTTTTGTAGCTTCTGTTATCTTTTGTAAACTTTGGTTGTATATGACTTGTTATGAGGCCTTGTGTCCTCCCTCGTATATTTGTATTTCCGCTTCGTAGTTTATAACTCTGTATGGTTTTAAGGAGTTAAATCTTTTAAAGACGAAAACGTCGACACTGGAACCACGATCCATGCTTGGCATGTGGATTTGAGAAGCTGGCGACGAATCATTCCGCCGTGACATAGTTTTGATAGGCCGTTGGTGCCTTTATTTTGTTAGCTTCTAAATAACTTTTGTTTTTCTACAAAGGCGCACAGTTTTAAGGCAGATGCTGCCAAAATTTCCACTCACCTTTTTAAAGTTAATATTTAACGTTCATCCAAATTCTTTTCCTTTTCTTTTATGTAACACCCGAATTTCCTCCCGTCCTTTACGGTTTTGGTTTCTTTAAGGGGTCGGAAATTCAGGGGTGTTACAAGGAGGCTATAGATGCAATGTGGGAGTATTCAAGGTCTAACCCTACTCCTTCTTTAGAGTTATATGTAGAAGAGGTACCCCTAGGGAATAAAGATATCAATGTTGTGGAAACAAATGCATTCCTGAATATAACTTCTTCTGCTCCTTCTCATACGCCCTTCCCTACCCAAGAAATCCAAAATCCCTTTATGCCATCTTCCTCTTATCCTTCTAATGAACCCAATCAACTTCAATTTCAAGTCACAAATGATGATACTTTTAACTTAGAAGATACAAATAAGCCGTGGGGTGATGTTAATAGTGAGAGTAATGAATTCGTAGAAACTCCTTCTGAGGACGATGTGGGTGTTGACGAGGAGGCTCTAGCTAATGACATGAGCTTAGGCAACATTCCAACAATCATTGGTCCTACACCCTATGCACTGGTTCCCCTCTAGATGAATACGTTGAAGACAACTCTTGGAGGTCTTGGGATTGTGATACAACCTACACCGATGAAGGAGAGTTTCAAAAGGGTATGATGTTTGATAACAAGGATGCCTTATTGGACGCTGTTAGATTGTATCATATTCATAGGAACGTTGAGTACCGAACTGAGACTTCAAATCAAACCGTGTTCACCTTGAAGTGTAAGAGAGGGTGTGGTTGGAGGCTTAGGGCTAAGAAGAGCTCCTATTCACCATCATGGGAGATTGTTACATATAAAGGGAAGCATGGGGTTGTGTATTTAAGTACTGAAAATGTGTCAGCTGAGCACATTCATTTGACATCTTCCGTGATTTACAATCTTATTAGAAATTGTGTTGCTCAAGACCCATCAATTAAGGTCTCTGTTGTGCGTTAAATGGTGAAAGACCAATTTGGTGTTGAAGTGACCTATAAGGCATGGTGTGCTAAACAGCAAGCCTTTCTCTCCATCTATGGTACATGGGAAGATTTTTATCTTCTTCTTCCATGCTTCTTGAAGGCACTGCAAGTTTCTAACCCCGGGACTATAATTGAGTGGTTCTTTAAGGAAGATAATGATGTTGGTGTGTGCGTCCGTCCTAGTATTAGAAATTTCCAACTCGTGTTCTGGGCTTTCCAACCTAGTATTGAGGGATTCAAGTATTGCAAACCCCTTATTGCCATTGACGGAACACATTTGTATGGTAAGTATCGCCATACGTTGTTGACTGCGATTGCCCAAGATGGGAACAAGGGAATCTTCCCGCTTGCCATTGCTTTGGTTGAGAAAGAATGCATAGCCGCGTGGTCTTGGTTTATAGCGTGTGTTCGTAAGCATGTGATGCATAGTCCAGGGTTATATGTTATTTCCGATAGACATGCGGGCATTCTAGCAACCGTGGAGGAGCCGGAATGGCAACCTCCGAATGCCCATCATAGGTTTTGCTTGCGGCATTTGTTAAGTAACTTCAACCGTCAAATGGGTAATGTGAAGTTGAAGAAGATGTATGGAAGGACTGCAGAGCAAAGACAACCACATAAGGTCATCGAGGGATTGAAGGCTATTGGTGTTGCTAATCGAGAAGCTCTTTTTTGGATTGATCAAGTTGGTGATATGTGTAAATGGTCAATATGTCATGATGGAGGGTATAGGTATGGTGTTACTAATACCAACTTAGCTGAAGTTTTCAATAACGTGATTAAGGGTGTACGTTTCTTGCTTATAACTACTCTTGTGGAGTTCACCTTCTATCGTGTTAATGATTATTTTGTTAAAAGACGCGTGAATGCAAACACATGGCTAATTGGGGGAAATAAGTACACTTCACACGCCACTAGAATTAACACCCGTAACACCGAGAAGGCAAACTACCATGAGATCGTCGCATTTGACTACAGACGAGGCCTTTTCCAAGTTAAGACTGCACGTGGTAATAGAGGATTCGCCAAGGGTGGTAAAATACAAAGTGTGGATATGAGAGAGATGAAATGCACTTGTAACAAACCCTCCATATATCACTTACCTTGTTCTCATGTTCTTGCCGTATGTATTAAACGACACTTATCGTATGAGCGTTTTGTGGACTCCTGCTACACGACCCAGAGCTATGTCAACACATATGAATCCATATTCTTACCGTTGATTGATAAGAGGTCATGGCCTCAATACACCGGTGTTGAGATGATACACGATCCAGATCACATTCGTGGACTAGGAAGACCTAATTCCAGGAGGATCACGAACGAAATGGACGAAGGATCGCGGAGACGCAATGCTTGTCGACGGTGTGGTAGTGACGGTCACAACACTAGAACTTGCACGTCAAGGTAAACAGTATCTGTATTTGAGTATATAAACATAAAGATTATCAAACAAATAAATAACGTAAGTAAACAATTTGAGTACTTCTTAAGTATTTTTACAATAAATAACGCTTAGTTATTGTTGAATTGCAGCAGAGATGGATCCAGCAGCTCCAAGCCCTCGCGACCCTAGTGTGCGTACGATGCAGGCGGATCATAGGAGCAGTGTGCTATGGGATGTACAGCTTATTGAATTTACCCTTTTTGAATTTATATGCCTTAATACTTGTAATTGTAATTCATAGCTTTGGGCGTGAGAGCACATTCTCATTGGTCAACCGATGAGGAGTGTGGGACGTGGTGCATTTGCGCCACCAATTCTTCCACCCCCACATGTGTCGTATGGATCGCGGTGGTCCTTTGAAAGACGAACAAGGACCCACACAGGATCCGGCGTGGGGTTCTACTGCGATCAACTCGATCTACTACGAGCTGACCAGATAACAACTTCACTACAACTTGTTTTGTAACTATCACATTGCATAATTTATTAATCGAAATTTCACATTTAGTTTCGATGGGACCCTTACCCGTTGAGGCATACGTTGCATTGCCTCAGCACTCGAGCATATTGTCAGGGGCGTGGAGAGCATCTGTACCTCTGATCTGCTTCGACATAGTCGAAGTGCATCTCCCTGAGCGCGTACTACGCCAATTTGGGATGGTACAGGGCATCCCGCCGCCATGTGACACAGAGGCGGAGCTCCATCACTCTCGCAAGGGTCGGGAGCCTAAGAACTGGCTCGAGATCAACATGCGCCATGTCGCTCGTTGGGAGCACAGGCTAGAGCTGCTGGACCAAGGTGCGCCGATCGAGGCTTTAGGCGCACCTACTTCGGCGGATTACATGTCGTGGTTCCTCTCCATCACTCGTCGATGGATGACACCATGAGGTATCATCGTGGCAGCCCAGTACGCTCCCGCAGCACCGACGATGACACACTTTGTAAGTATTCTTCAACGTTGATTATTATCCATAGAACTTACACGTTATACATTTCATTAATACTTAAGTCTTAATGCAGGCACAGGGCATTGCATCTGTCATCAGCTCCTCCCAAGAGGAGCCTGTACGGGAGATTGCCCAAGGCATACTCCTAGGGACGCAGTTTCAACACTTCATTCCGGAAGTGACTGCGCTCGACATCACTATGTACGAGTACGGGTCATCTCCTCATCATGCTGACGTTCATCTTGAGGAGGTTGACTTAACGTGCCCCGACTACGGTGCCGGGTCCTCACAGGGTGTCATATCATCACAGTATCAATCACCTCCCCTACCCGAGCGTCATGCGACGACCTCTTACTATCGTAGGAGGCGTCGTAAACCGTCACAGTTAGACAGGGTACAGGAGGAGGATTAGCATTAGAATACTGTTTGTATATATTGATCATTAGTGACAATTTGTATATATTAAACATTTGTACATACTCAATATTTGTAACATTTGGTCTTTTGTGTATAAATTGTAATATATATGTAGATGTATATATTTTTATCATATTATCACATGTTTATTATGAATGAAATAATGTTAGGTACTAATAAAAAAAAAACAGACCATCATATTCAAATAGGGAAAATGCTCTCGAAAATTCTACACAATTTCATTCATATTCAACGAATACATATCAAATTACATAGTTCATTCGTTAACTTAAACTACCGACGCTAACTAAGATTGCTTCTTAAACTTTCTCATAATCCTTTCAGTCTCTTCTTTCCCATGTGCCATATCATCTATTTGTCTCTTGAGATTAAAATCCTCATCTTTAAGCTCTTGTTTTTCTTTTTCAAGCCGTATTATTAGGTGTCTCTGCCATTTGGTACCCTCCGGATCAATCCATCTAAAGTATGTGCATCCTAATCCTTTAACCAAGTAGAAAGGACAAGCGACAAAATCACTCCCAGGATCGAAGTCGCTCCAATCTGTATTAATCTCAACTTCATAACCACAATTACAAAGCTCTTCAATACAATGCTCCTTTGACATCTACGGAACACATATAATATAGTAACGTAAGTAAACTTTCAAAAATAATATTAATATTTATAAATTGAGAGTAAGACTAACATAATACCTTATGTTACCTTTAAAAATTGATTCAATAGAACAAGAATGATGTGGATTGGATATAATGAAGTAGGGAAACGATGGAGTTATTTATAGAACATCATTACAACGGCTATTTTCAAGTTCGTAACGACTATTTTTCTAATTAACAATGGCTAGTTTAATTCGTACAAAAAAAAATTATAAAAGCCTAAAGTTGCTGTTACTAACAGCGACTTAAGGAGTTGACTTTAGACTTTTATAATTAATTTTTTTTTGTCTTTCGCTGTTAGTAACAGCAATTTAACACCAAGCCTAGGTTTGGATGTACGGACGCTTATTTTGAGAATTAAGTTTTCACGAAGCTTATTTTTGGAATTAAGTTGTTAAATAATCTTATTTTATTCAAATTTTCACATAACCCTCACACATCACGCCAGACGATACTACACGAAAAACACTTCATAATAGGGATAATAGATAGTTTTAGTTATTTGTACATGATCTCTTATAGTTCTTTATATGATAATGTGCAGATAAAAATGTATAGTATAAACATTATTTGATTAGTTATTAAATTTTCTCCATATATATGGAAACAATGAAACATTTGATTCCAATGAAACTATGTATAAAACAATAATCAAAATTAGAACTCGCACGATTTAATAAATCAGTAAGATATAATAAAACTGTAATAAAATTGCACGATCGTGATCGTTAACGTAATCACGATTGAGACGACATTTTACTCTATGAGTGTATTAACTTTATTGTGAGTCAAAAGTAGTGGTGTTCATCGGGGCGGATCGGCCCAATAGGTCAAGAGTCTGGTCAATTATAACAAGTTATTAACGAGGCGGGTTATTAACAGGGCAGTTCAATATTAGGCTTTATTATAGAAGGTCTATAAAAAGTCATTAGAGAATCATAACAGGGTCAAGTCATTAAAGGGACATACCAATTAATAATACAAATACTTTTCATATTTCTTTCAAGTTATGATTTCGGATTATTTGTTTTAAATTATTTTCAGCGTTTGATTACTACGTTCGTTGTATCATTATTATGAGGAGAAAGATAAGGACGAGGAAGAAGAGTTAGAGGACGTAGTTTACGACTTCCTACTCCTTTGAAAGGATTTGTGTAGCAATTTCGTTATAATTATAAGCCATCATTATTAATTTTTCTTAGTTATTAAATGCAATGCCCTTCCTCTACTAGGTCAAGTAATAAGTATACTTCCTGCTTCTCATTTAACCATCTCGATCAAAGGACATTTGTAGTTAATTTTGCGTTAAATTTTGATATGTACTCCTACCTATGTATCAAATGCTTTAAATTCACAATTCAAAAAATCTTTTTAAATTAAATGGGCTGGACTTGGGCTGAGTCTAATGGGCTTTGACTCAGCCCAACCCGTTACTATTTGGCAATGACCCGGCCTAGCGGGGTTGAATTTCGATACAAACTTGGTAGAAAATCACTTACCAGAATAATGGAGTAGCGGCCTGAAGGGATGAATAATGTTTGAAAATTAGAAAGGGAACAATTCCAAATTATGGGATTTAGGGATTAAGGAAGTTAATTATTGGGTTAAACTAATTTTTTATAATTTTAAAATTTTTCCATCATTTCTAAAATGTCTTGTTTGGATTTTTTATATATTTTTTTTTATGTAAATTTGTTTTAGTTTTTAATTTTTCTTTTTCCTCTTCTTTCAAATTGCTATGTTGAATTTTTTTTTTATTTTGTTTTGTTTCCTTTTTTTTATTGTTGATTTGAATTATTCTTTTTATTTTTCTATTTTTTTACCTCTTCTGTATAATGTTTGGGCTGAAATAAATTCATTAAATTTTGAAAATTTTTTTGGGTTATTAATATTGAAGAAAAGGATTAAAGAAACCAAAAATTCAAAACAGGTTATTTTATCATTTTAATTTTATTAAAAAAAATTACAATTAAGTAGAAAAGTGTAACAAATGGATTACTAATGTAAGTGTTACATATAAAATATAAAATATGATTATCTTACCAAAATAAAATATTAGTGTAGAAATTCGTGCAATGCGCAATTTTTTTTAGCATCGACATATAAAAACATATGATATAAAAAATAAAATCATAAATTTTATGTAGTAAAAACACTCAATTTTGACAATTACACGTAAAAATCGACTCTATAATTTTGAAAATTTTCAACAATATATTATGTTGGATATTTTATTTTCTAATTTACTCAATATAACTATAAATAAATGGTAGTCAAAAATGCTTTGATCATAAAGATATTGGTCAAATTCAAATGCTATGTCATTTTCTTTAGTCAATAAATGAGTTTTATATGGCAAACTCTCTTTAGTTGTGACACTTGAAACTTTTCAAGTCTTTTTTATTACAGTGTATGATCCATGATTTATTTTGCATCGACATATATAAATATATGATGTTAAAAAATAAAGCCAGAGATATTATACAGGAGAAACATTCAATATGGCAATATTAATATGTATAAATTAACTCTGTAATATTGGAAATTGTCAACAATATATTATGCAATATATTATATTCTTTAATCTACTCAATTTAAGTATAACTAAATGTTAAGATACTTTAATGGTAGAAAAATTAGTCAAGATCAAATGTCATGTCATTTTTTTTGTCAAATTTCATTTTACAAACTCTTTTTAGTTGTGACATTTGGAATTTTCCAAACTTTTTATTATAATGTATGATGTTACATAATTAGTGTTACAAAATTTTATTGTGTTACCAAATTTTAAAGTGTTACATATTAGTGTCACCAAAAATTAAAATGTTACCAAGTGCTACATGAATGTGTTACTTAAAGATTAAGTGTAAAAAAGTGTTACCTAATATTTTCAAGAAGTTGGATATCAAAATGTGTTACCTATTTGTGTTACCTAATATCATTTCTCTACTAGTGGTTAATTAAATTTAGGGAAATTCCACGTGGTAACCTAGAGGTTTTGGGTTTTCCATGTGGTAATCAAAACTTTTCAAAATCTACGCGGCAACCCTGAGGTTTACCAACTTCTTCCACCATGACATTTTTGCACAGAAGACGTTAACAAATGCTAATTTTGAAGCTTAAAGGTTGTTATACGCCTATTTATGAGATTTATCATTTTAAATTGCATCAATTTCAATATTTCCTCCTAAACCATTAACCCTAACTCTACCATCTTTCATCCAAATGCTTATTAAGCGTGACTAAATTCAATTTAATTCGTTTGATTTTATCTACATATATAAATTATATTTTTAAAATCATCCATATAATTCAATTTATATTTTTATTTTATATTATTTTTATTATCAAGACAATTTTCCATTTGAAAATAACTCTTATCCCAAATAATGCAAACTCATAACTCATTCAGATATGTAGTGTATTTACTTCAATTATATTTTTTAGTGACAACAATTGACCTAGTACTAGTAGTTAGTTTCTATCTTCTAAAGAGTTAAATTCTTAGCCTTTAATTAACAGCATTTAATACAACTTGCAGTTCAAACATTAAAACAAGTTGCAATATTCCAATAAGCATCAAACTCCTCTTCTCTTTTTGTTTTTGCTTGTTCTTATCTTCAATTTCGGACATTAAACCACAAACATATATTCCAACCTTCCCCTTCCGTGTTTCCTTTATTACTTCTGTTTTATCTCAATTTGTTCTCTTTTTAACATTTTTTTAATTCTTGTTCTCTTTTACCCTAGATATGCATCATGATTTAATATTTTGTCCCTTGTCTTATATTCTATCCATTTTTAATATTTTATTTTAAGGTGAGAAAATTTTTAATATAATATTGAGATAAATCATATAAAAGATAACTTGTAGGAAACATTGTCAAAAATAAAATAATATTTGCTCAATTTGCTGAAAATTAACTCAAATATCGTTTATTTATGATTACTTTGAATCACAAAGAAACTTTAAAGAGGGTTATAAACAATTCTGATTTTATTTTTTACAAATATACCTAATAAGTGAATTTATTTAAATTAATAAATAAGTTAGTTTATTTAAAATCAATAGGCAGTTTTTATTGACATTTTTCACAAAATAATCCATGTGATATCTTGTTAAGTATTTTTTTTAACAGGCTCTCTCTTGAGAGACCGTCTTTTCTAAAGACAGCTCTCAAGAGCCCAGTCCACTTTGCGTCTTTAGTAAATATCTTAATTTAAAAAAAACTGTTGTTTAAAAAAAATGTTGTTTTAAAAAACTGTAGAAAACTGCTTTCTTTTTGGAAGATGAAAATTTACTGATTAACTGCCTATTTTCAAGCAAAATAAAACATCATTTAGTAATAAATCGGATTTTTTCATATTTTTTTTAAAAAATTAAGGTTTATCAATGGTGAAAAACAGTGACATTGAAGATGACAATTATGGTTAATTTTTATGATTTGGGGTTATAACATAATATATTTTGGGTTATAACAAAATATATTTGGGGTTATAACAGAATATATTTGTGGTTATAACATAATATATTTGGGGTTATAAATCAATATATTTAGAATTGAAACTTAATATATTTGAGGTTTTATAACATAATGTATTTGCTTGTATTATTATAATATCAATTTTGTTGTATTATATCACAAATATATACTGTTATAAACCCACATCTATTACGTAATAACCACAATTATATATTTTGCTATAACCCCAACTATATTATGTTATAATTCCAAACATATTATGGTTATAACCCAAATATATCATGTTATAATTACAAATATATTATGTTATAACTCTCAATATATTATGTTATAACCATAATTGCTTTTATTAATTTCCCCCAAACAGTAGACGTTGTTGTCTTCTTCAATATAACTATTTACACCATTGATGAAGCTTAATTTAAAAAAAAATCTGAAAATTATAAATCCAACTAATATATAACACAATTAACCCAAAAAAATGAAAGCTTAAAAACGAAAATAATGAAGTATAAATGCATAACTTTGATAGTTTTGCAAATGTTGAAGAAGATAAATAGAGAATAAACAACAATGGAGTTTGAGAGAGGAAGATGGAGATTAAAAACCACAAATGGAGTTTGAGAGAGAAAGATGAGTAGTTTTGTCAAGAAAGAGAAAAAGGAAAACTGAAAATGAAAGTTAAAAAGCATTGTTTAGAAAATTTAGTTATTTTTTTTAATTAAAAAATTGGGTTGACCCAAACTTGACAACGTCTTACATCTTTTATAAAGACGGTCTCAAGTAAAATTTTGTGTTTTTTTAATTGTATATTTTATATATTTAAAGATATTAAAATTTAAAAATTTCTTTGAAAACTATAATTTAATACTTAATAAGAAAAAAAAAATGACGGGAGTAATCTTTTTAATGCATGTAATCTTTTCAGTATCTTTTGAGTTTAATTTAAATACTAAAAATTAATAAACTTTTATGAAACAACTAAAAATTAATAAACTTTTATGAAACAATTACATCCTGACACCTTACTTCATTAACTTATATGCTAAGTATACATCTTACTTTTAATGTAATTTTAATAACTAATAATAATTGCTTAATTAAATAGCACTAAACAATACATAGATTTATGATTAGATCAGTTTGCAATCATTAGGACACGTCGATGATGGAACTCTAAGCTGTTATTCACCTACCATCATTAAACTATGCATTAATGCATGTAACTAAAGTTCCTTTTAACTTAATAATATTTTAATACTCCCTTTTTTTATGGGTTCAGACTCGGGATATAATTCATGAGTTTGTATGTATGAATATTGAATATGTTTTAAGACGGTAACACATTGCAAGAAAATTGAAAATATTAAGAAACTAAAAGTAGGACAACCATCACTTTTCATCTAACCACACTACAAATATGAAAAGGAAAATTGACATCATTGTATTGCCCATTTTACGAACATATATGTATATTAATTTAATACTCACTCCTATTCACTTTAGGATTTTCATTTGACTTTTTACGGATTTTAAGAAGAGTCAAAAGTGAGACCCTAAGGGTAGGAAAGAGAACGATATTATGGGTTTTTAATGTAAGGGAGAAAAATTAGTATGGATAATGGAGGGTATAATTGAAAATAGGATAAAGCTACTAAGGGCATAAAAGTCAAAAACCCATACCAAAAATAAAAATGGGACAATTAAAGTGACTTGACCAATGGGACACATAAGTTGAATAGGAAGGAGTATTTTTAATGAAAAAATTGTAAAATGTTTATGCAAAATGCAAAATGCAAAATCCAAAAACTTTTGGCTTTTCCTCTCGATCGCTTACATTGTTCTAGTATGGTTATCCATAAAATCTAATTCCATTATCTTTCAAGTTATGCTCTTAATTGATATTAGTAATATCGTTCACTCTTTTTTCAAATGCCGTCAATCTTGATTGGATCGGTTCGTAAAAGTACGATAGGACTTGCAATTCTCGTGACCCAGGATACGTATAGGGATCTGCCAGTAGGATAATAGTTTTACCCGATCCTTAAATATTGTCCCCCTTTTCATTTTATCCCCACCCCTTCAAATGAAATTACGAATTTGCCCCTGATTTTTAAAAAATTACGAATTTACCACCCCTACAAATTTCTTATTTTAAATAATAATAATAATAATAATAATAATAATAATAATAATATCAATAACAACAACAATAATAATAATAATTAACTTTTTTATATTCTTCAAAAAGAAATAAATAAAATTATTAATAATAACAGTAATAATAATAATAATAATAATAATAATAATAATAATTAAAAGAAAGGGAGAAATGAAAAATTACAAAGTTCAGCAATGCTCGGCATCACATTTGCTCTTCTTGAGAGAAAACTCACAGCTTCTTTCCTGGTCATGTACAGTTGAAGGCAATGTTGTATAAGATCTTGGACCTGCCATTGCAACATTAGATCAGTCTGGAAAATCGTAGTGTTTCTTATTATAAACTAAATGAGTTCGTAACCCACATTACATCTTGACTAGTGTTTAAGAATGAGATAAAGTTTCAATGTATAATCCCAGAATATCAATTACAATTAATTAATTTACATTTACAATGCTTATGCTTAAAAAGATCAATTAGTAAATTGGCTGTTAGAATTCTCCCTATTAGTTTACATTTACATTTAATGCATATCTATTCTTAATATATTATTATTATTATTATTATTATTATTATTATAAATTTTCCAAAAAAAAATTAAAAAAAATAATCGCCCAGAATTAGGCGATTGGACCCCGGTTCAATCGCCACTTTTTTGGCGATTGAACCGGGGTCCAATCGCCCGATTCTGGGCGATTATTAATTTTTTTTCTTTTTGAATAATAATAATTATTTTTAATTTTATTATTGTTGTTATTATTATTATTATTACTTTTATTATTATTAATTTTATTTATATTCTTTTTGAAGAATATAAAAAAGTTAATTATTATTATTATTGTTGTTATTGATATTATTATTATTATTATTATTATTATTATTACAAATAAGAAATTTGTAGGGAGTGACAAAGTTGTAATTTTTTAAAAAACAGGGGCAAATTCATAATTTCATTTGGAGGGGGTGGCGATAAAATGAAAAGGGGTGGCGAAGTTTAATAATGAGACAGACCCGACTCCAAAGACTTTCTTTCTCTCTTTTTTAATTATGCTCTATTCAACACCCATATTTGCAATCGCCTCAAGATAAATTTGCTTGGGATTCATTATTCGGATGCTAATTTTGAATTGCACAATACTCCTTCAATCTAAAAGACAAACAAATTATTACTTAAACAACTATTTTCTATAATATATATATATATATATATATATATATATATATATATATATATATATATATATATATATATATATATATATATATATATATATATATATATATATATATATATATATATATATATATTATAAACTAATAATGCAAAATACAAATTACAATTGGGAATTTGTATTTTTCCTTTGTTGATGGCTAAATAAAACTTACAAAATACACTAAGAATTTACATGAAGATTATCTTTGTAACGACACCGTTACCCGAAAACTTAATACTTGTTGTAGGCGTGTAATCACTTTTTTTTTGATATTTCCCCCACAAAGGTACTTGGGTTTTGAATTGAAAATTCACAACAAAATACAAACACACCCTTAGTACATAGGGTATGTAACTCATTAACAAGTGTTTGATGAATTATAAGCTTTGGAAGTTCTAACAAAAATTAATTACTTTCTTAAAAGAACACAAGTGAAAGAGAAGAGCAAGAATGAGAATTCAGAAATTAAGTGTCTTTTCACTCTTCCCCAAGCCCTTATTTATAATACTCCAAGTATAACAAAGGGTCATGGCACAATAAATCACCCATTGATGATCAACTTTAATGACCTCCAATCAATACCATTAACCAAGATATTCATGAGCATTATTCTTCCTAATTACTCCTTTGTAACATCAAAAATAATATGGAATAAGTAAAAGAATCCAATGCAATTAATTCAAAGAATATGTAAAGACTCAACGATCATATCAGAAGAAAAGGCCGAGTCGGCTTTTGTTCCAAACCCACGAAAGCCGACTCGGCTTTTCCTGCTGGAAAAAATAATTTTTCCAGAACCTAAAGCCGAGTCGGCTTTAGGCTCAATACTAGGAAAGCCAAGTCGGCTTTTCTTGCTGACTCGATTTTTCAATTTTTCTTTTGTCCTATCCTTTGAATCACTTTTGGACCTTGTATTTTAATACATATTGTCTCACTACTATTTGTAATACTTTGTGATTATATACTTGGGATTATTATACACTAAATGTTCAACAAGTATGTATGTAAGACAAGAAAAAAAGCAATACATGAATTTTTTTTGCATTGGTATTTGTCCATTTAGACTCCCTATATTGGTATCTACAACTCTAAGCGTTATAGCAAAGACCTTGTAAGATGAAGGTCTTTAACCTCTCGATTCCTTCTAAAAACAAATCATAATAAATTTAATAATTAAATAAATAATTAATGAATTAAATATAAGTAGTTTAATAAAATAAATTTAATACTTACTTAATTCCTCATGAATCTAGCATGCGTAATTGACTCAATAAAATAAGTGGCTTCAACTTTATCTCTTCCTTCACAATGATTGGAGGAGCTTCTTGCTCCTAAACTTCTCATTTCTAGGGTTTTTAATCCACTTTCCATCGTGGCCTAGTGTTAGAGTCAATAGAAGGAGGCTTAAAATCTGGTGTATTTTTTAATTATAAGCGCATTTTCGAAAGCATATTCAAAGAGTGTATATCGGCTTTTCCCTCCCACGCCAAGTTCACAAAATCATTAATAAGGCAATGATTCCAAATGTATTATTCTCGCTATATTTGAAAATTTTTAAATGGTAGTTAAAAAACAAAGACATTAGTTACAAATGGATTGAAATTAAAAATCTTTTGTTTGTTTTAAAGACTCTCTTCCAAGTTTATCCATTGCATTTTGTTTGAAATAAAAAATGGATCGTATTTTGGAAGTAATTTTACTCCCATAGGCTGAATCGAAATAGTGTGTAGAATCTATAGTTATTCACAAAGTATACATTGTAACTCTGAGTATATTTCAGTGGCCCTTTAGAAATCTGCTTCAAAATATCACTATTCTCATTGTTATCAAACATTCCTTGGCAACCCAGTGAAATAAACAAAAATAATACTATTACATTAAATTAAAAGTACTTGGCATAAAAGACAAAAGAAAAGCAGTTCTGATGTATAATTCACACTAATAACAATGTTTACAATAAATAATGCGAAAGTCTAAAATTCCAAATTGCTAAAATCCAATGAAATTTAAAATTGTTTAAAAATATAAGTTTATAAAATTACAATTAAGAGAATAACACATAATATTTTCTCAAAACATAATAAAAGCATAAATACACCATAATCATTAAGTTCACCAATAAGTAAAATAAAATGCAGTTAAATCCTTGAAAAAGAAACTAAATGCTGCGGCTTGGACCAAAACTTAAAGCTAAACCTTCCTACAAAATACGGCCTTCCATGATGCGGATGATAGCTGTTTGAGTTGGAATCAGCGCTTAACACCGAGTACAAACTCCTCAACAATGTAATACTATGACAATCATAATATATTCACAATATATGCAAAGTACATTTCAAAACTTGATTTTAAGTTCTTTGGTTCTTGTTTCTCATTTTTTGGTTCTCGAATACTTTTAACAATTTTTCACATTCATCACATGAATGTAAATAAATATCTTTGCTACGATCACCTACACTTGGTAACTATAAGGTTCATCCAATGAAGCTACTTAGACCCCAAAATCACATTTGTATAACACACATAATAATGACTTTCTGATATATGTAAGGGTCTGGCTAGAGAATGAACATATTCCAAACTCTAACTGTGATGGGAGCTATCGATCCACCAATTTTTTTGCTCGAGCTTTTTCATGATGGGACTCTCTCGATCCCCCTGTCTAACCCCACATTTCTACTTGCCGGAAAACACAGGCGCTGGACTACACGCCGGTCCATGGTTCGACATTTCCTTACTATCAGAGTCATTCATCCAAGGACACATAGGTTCAAATAAGACTCCTTGTTGTTTATTTCACATTGTTATAAGTTAACCCTAATCTAGTCAAACTCCAAATCAACGTTCTCTTAAGGATTAGTCAATATATTTGTTAATTCAATAATTAAGAGATTCTCAATAAATAAAATTTACAAATTATGAAATGGTTCGAGGAGCTATATAAGTTCCTTAAAAGACCACATAAACTTATAAAACTTAAGGAAATTTTTTTTTAATATTTAATAAGGAATTTCCATCGATTAAATATGTAAATTGATTACAAATCCATAATAGCAAATAAAAATATTTTATAAATATATTAGCGGTCCAGAAGCTATGTGAAGTAAGTTTTAGACCAGAATGTTCAAGAAAAAATGAGCCTATGCATTCTAACTAAATTGTTTGGCCAATTTACCAATAAGCCGGCATAAAATTATTAATATCCTCAAATGTCCATGAAAATTTGTCCCAGGGCACCAATTAAAGTCTTAGACTATGTATTTGCTTTTTTTATGTTGTAGTATTTGCTAATTGATAAAGTTTTTCATGAAAATTTTAATTTCTAAAATATTAAAATATTTCATCAAGAAACAAAAGACACATGATAATAAAAAATTATTTTGAGAAAGACAAAGAATTATTGTGATAACATTATTGGAAGAAAACCTAAATTTGCCTTAAAAAGTATAGCACTATATATTCTAAAATTGTATCTAAATTATAAAAAAATATTATAATTTTATACTGATAAAATATAGTTGTATCTCTATTTAAAATTTATATTTATATAATTTATACTAATAATTAATAACTTCGTACATTATATGAGTTTTTAAATTAGTAGATAAATAAAAATGAAAAAGTGGCGGGCTAATAGACAACCACCAAATAAAAACGTGGGACCCAAATCCAGGCTATCAAATTCCCCAACTTCCTAACCCACATAACAAAAACCCGAACCCATCACCCTTCACCAACTATCCATCGGATCCTGTCTCCCTCATTTAAATGCCACGCGTCACGCGTCTCTCTTTCTCTTTCATCCCATTTTCTTCAAACCAAGCTAAAATCTCTCTCCTCCTCCTTTCTTTCTCTTTCTCTCTCTTCACAACTAGAAATACTTGCTAACAATTTTGAAAATTTTAGGGGGAAGACAACCTATTTTTAGTTTTTCTCCTTTTCTCGTTCTTGCCATTTCGATCCGCCATTTTCGTACCTCCTCTCTTCGCAATCTTAATGTTAGTTTTGCTTTAGTTCATCTCTGTTTCTTTGACAGTTATTTTCGATCATTATTTTATAGGTTTTTTTGCTAATTTTTTCGTGATTATTTTGATGAATTTGACATGTTTTTAAATTAAGATCGGTTTTGATAGTGTTTGAAGATTGATGGTGGCTACAATCATGAATGTTGCTAAACAGTTGATCTCTATTCATCCGGAGGAGCTCAAATTTCTATGTACGCATGTTCCCCTAAATTTTTCTCTCTTGGTTTTCATCAGTGTTTTGCTGATACGTTTGCGTTTCTTCAAATTTTTGATAATTTTCCAAATTTTTGTTACTTGATTCATTTTGTGTGTTGTTTTGATCATGTTAGTTACGGTTAAATTAGATAATGTTATCAGTGCGTCGTTGTTATTGCTTTTTTTTGCTGCGCCGGTAGGTTTTATGATTGTATATGTTCATGGAGTTAATTGTGTGGAACTGATATCAAAAGAATCTGTTCAAACTTCATGAACTATTGAAAATTATGGAGAGTCGTGCGAAATTTTGTTTTTGAATTGATGGATGACAAATTGACTGCAAGTTTATTGTTAGGTTACAGTAATAGATCAACCTATGCATGTAAATGTAACATTAGAAGATTAATGATCCATTATATTGGGCTTGCTTGGGTGGCAATAAGGATTGGATGACAGGCTCATTTGACGTGAGCGTTTCGTCATAGGATTGTCACAAAAGTGTGTCCACGGAAGTAAATATAAGAATTTATTTTACAAGTTATGAAAAAGAAAGTGGTTTGTTTTACGTGAGATGACAAAAATGAAATTATGAAACAGTCTTGAACCACTGAGCTACGTGGTCCAGGAGTATGAAGTTGGATAAGAATTTATGTGAACGTGTGAGCGTGTGTCGTATAAGGCTATCAAGATATACTGAATTGACTATCCTTTAAAGGCTATTTTAAGTGAACTACTACAAAGTACAAATTTCTCAGGCATAAGGCTATCAAGGTTTTTTCTATTTTTCTTTTAGAACTTGGATGCAAGGGGCGTTATATTGTTTGATACTTTAATTTCAGACAAGAGTGCAATTTTCTATGAGTAATTTTATTTCTTGATTAAGTTCTAAAAAGTTAAGTACATCATACTGACAAATAATGTTTGCATTTTTTCCATTAAATTAACAAGCGGCAGTGGTTTGGTGTTTTAAGTCAATGCTCATATTTGTAACAAAAGCTAGTCAAGTTCAGAGATAATTAGGAACGTAGGAAAAGTTTTTCTACCATAAACATTCGATACTTGTTTGGGAATCATGTTTGCTATTTTAACTGAAATGAAATGTGTAGTCAACTGACATGTAATACAAGGAACTAATTAGGACTATGAGTTTGGATTGGGATTAAATTTGAAATGAAATTGCATCCCCACAATATAATTTTCTGTAGGTTAGTAGTGTTAAAGCAGGAGGCCCACTACTTGTACCCCAGGGCATTTTTACTTAACCAGTTATCAAGAGAAAGAGAGGAATTGTTTCCTCTTAATTTGTGTCTTAAGCAAGTGCTTCTTTACTTAAACCTTTATAAAACAAACATATAGTTCAACATTTAGGGGTTGGATGGGAGGAAATTGAGAGAAAGGAACGGAAGGAATTTAGAGGGATGAAGGATTCCTTGTTTGGATAGCAAAGAATTGAAGGGGAGGAATTGGAGGAATAGATGATAATCTTTATTAAGGTCTCAATATCGTCCAAAGTTGAAAATATTGATTGGAAAACTTTTATCTCCCTTTTTCTTCCTTCCCTTCCCTTCTTAACAAACACGAGTTACTTTTCTTTAATTTCTCTTTTTGTTTCCTTTTCATTCCTCCCTTCCTCTTCCCTTCTTTTATTTTTTCTTCAAAATCAAAATTGTTATCCAAACAGTGTGAATGAGAATTTCGATAGAAACCATCTCTGAAATGGTTAAGAATAGCTAAAGACTCTAGTTCTGAGTTTTAACTTTTGTGCTTGTAGTATCTGGATGCAGCTTTTGAAGAGTTTTACATTGTTCTGTGTAGGATCACTGATGCATGTCTGAAAGAGCTGCTTCTATCAAAAGAAAATATAGTTTGTTGGAGTACTTTGTAATAATTACTATAAGATGTTTTGTTATAAAAACCATACCATATTAAGGTGTATCACATCGCATCAACTTTACATAATGCCCAGCCTTTGCAGTTGACTAAATTGGGGTTGCTCATATTGCAACCTTACCTTTGCAATTACTTGTTAAGATTACTGAAAACATAGATTGTCGGACAACCTTAGGTAAAAGAAAGGGGCCATGATGCAAAAATGTTGATTAGGACTTATGAAGTTAAAAGCTCTTTGAATCACATTTATTCTGACCTAAAGGACCTTGTTTTGAATAGTGACTAGCTTCAAGAAAGAAGGCTTTGTTAAGGCTCTGTTAGATTTCTTAACTTCTCAAATTGGTGAGATGATTGTTCGCTTGTGCGATTTCTGCTTTATTTCATAGTTATCTTTGCTACTGATATGAGTCAGCAAAGTGCAGTAGTGTTGGCATTAGGGAAGATAAATGAGATTATGATGTATGAATTTGTGAAAACTGCTCATTGATTTGAAGCTTGACAGCAATAAATAATTTTACCTGATTGACCATGGGCGTAGGTTCTACTTTCTACCCTTTTGTACATGTAGTTTGCAGCAACATCAGCTTCTTGTTCTTCCCTCTCTCTCTCACTCCCAAAATTTGTGCTCGAGTTTTCTCTTATGATACTGAACTTCAAAGATTTATTTTAACTTAAGATGAAGAGTCAAAGGATTAAATATTTTGATGTGGCCCTAGCTATTATAAAGGGCTGATGAGGGGCCTTCATGTCAACACATAGCAAAATATGCTTGTTAACAGAACATTTCTAGAGTGCTATTCCAAACATTTTTACTAGAGGTCCTGTCTTCATTTAATAATTAATAAATTACTTTTTCATTATTTATGAAAAAGGAATGGCATGCATACTTTGTTTTTCTTAGTCCTATAGTGAGATTTACTGCTGTTTACGTTGATTGTAATTTCCTTACTTGCTAAATTGTTATCTTTCTAACAGTTGAGCTGGAGAAGCAAAGCTTCTGTGACCTCAAAGTTACCAACAACACTGACCAGAATGTTGCTTTTAAGGTAACTAAGATTTTAAATTACTTCTTTGTCATTTATCCAATTGAAGTTGTTTGCACCTGTTTGTTTAGAGACAACTTTCTCAAGATCTAACTTGTAAGTCACTAACAGCATGTTCATTTGCCATTTTACAATGTGAAACCAATATCTTTGGATTCCCCTTTTAAAATTCTTGAAAGCTTACATACATTACTTCACTCCAATGACATCAAGTGGCCATCAAGTGGCTCCCACCTAGGGTGGGATTTGGGGGTTACACTATCTAATCCTTGTTAGTGATAACACTAACAAATAGGTATTTTCCGATTAACCTTTATTAGCAAACATCATGTGTAATTTCACATAAATAAAAAGTGCACATAATATAATAACCATTTTAATATAATCCATTATAATCCAAAACCAAAGAAACATAACTTTTTGCCCCAACAAAATAAGGGACAATCTTGAAAATTTTTTCTGTTTATATTAAAATTTTAAACCCAAATAATGAAATATCGTGGACTTTTTTTCTTGAAGACTATGTGAAGTCCATCGTTTCCAAAACAATATAATAGAGTGTTTATTTTGCAGAATCTGAGTGTTTTTTTTTGTTTTTTTTTTTGCCAGGTCAAGACCACTTCTCCCAAGAAGTACTATGTACGACCCAACACTGGTGTTTTACACCCTTGGGACTCATGTGTCATTAGAGGTAACAATGTTTTTTTACTTTTAGAGAACATTATTTTGAGATATACTTAGAGTTCAAATAAAAAGTAAATTATCCAGTAGATTTAACAATAGTTGTTAGCTTGCAATGTTAGACAGTGTTTGATTTACTTTTAATCTGAACTCTAAGTATTGGATTGTAGAATTAGAATCCTTTTCTAGAAACAATCCAAGTTGATTTTCATATTTTCGTTCCAAAATAATGGTTTGCTTTTTGGAATACGAATTGTTCACATATAAGCCAAGTTTTAATTGAAGAGCTTTGCACAAAGTCAAGTGAGAAAGTGGAAATTGAATGATGAGTCTGAGACATCCACTATTTGGGTTTTTAAATTTGAGATTCGAGATTAATATGAAATTAGTTACCTCTTCTTTATTATCTTTTGTCTTTTTGGAGGATCATGGACAAACCATTGCGTGGATTATGTGTGCAGCAGCTTGCTTTTGCTAGTTGCTATTGTTTCTTGTTTTTTAAAATTCTATTGATGTTTGGAAAATAATGGAATTGCAGTCACTCTTCAGGCTCAACAGGAATATCCTCCAGATATGCAGTGCAAGGATAAGTTTCTTCTGCAAAGCACAATTGTGTCTCCTAATAGTGATGTCGATGATCTTCCACAAGATGCTGTAGGATAATCAATCTACCTCTATTTTTACATTTCACATGAACTAGTATACATGATGAAATATGATTATAATTCTTTGCTGACTTATCTAATATCTCAATACATATTAATCTAGTTTACCAAGGACAGTGGAAGGACAATTGAAGAATGTAAACTCAAGGTTGTTTATGCCTCTCCCAACACAGCTCAGGCTACTACAGATGAGGACTCTACCAATAAGTCCGGCAGAGGCCTAAACGTGAGTTCTGACTTAGCTTCTGAGCACTGTTCCGTTTACTCCCTCCCTTCCACTATTAAGTTCACATTTGCTTTTTGGCACTATTCATCAATCAATCAATCTTAATTTATATATTCATTATCTATCTACAAGTTAAAACATAGTCGAGTGAGATTTTGTTTAATTCAACTACGAACAACTAAATAGAGGGAGCATTAATTTTTAGGACTCCTTTTTAAGGATGACTCTTCTGGCTTCATGTGGTGAAGCCTTGTTGTGTTGCCACTTTTCTGTTGTTCATTGTTGACAATTATAACTTCTCTTTTTAATGTTTATGGCTCTATGATCTATCTTATTTTGTATTTCTACATTTCAGGCTCAGAGCAATTCAACAGTTGACGATGTGAGTTTCTATTGTAATACTTGTTACTGTTCAATCATTTTTTACTCTGAATTTTCTTATAAGAGGGACATAATTCTGAGAAATAACCCACCCAAAAGAACACAACCACATTCTACTAGGGTATGAACCTCCTCCCCCTTTCTTGTGCAATGGAGCTTATTGGTATGGTAATTCCTTTCTATTATGGGAGGTGGTTCTCCTGGGTGCAAATGCAATATCTCAGATGGCTGCTATAAGTGTGCTTATCTGTGACACCATTATCAATAAACTACTAGGATATTAGTAATTGTTAGAACTAGAGTGAACTGTACACATTTCTAATTTCAACTTTTTTCCTATTACTTACTTCTGTGACTATCTTTTTGGTAGAAACAGATTTTACAGCGCGTGAAAGAGGAAAGAGATGCAGCTGTTCGACAAACGCAACAACTCCAACAAGAATTGGTAAGTGTTTTAGTGGCTTATACATGCTTGATCTGTTTGTTAATTATCACATACATTATGTCATTACTAGGGGTTGGGTTTTGAAACTGTCTATGTGGCAATTGACCTGTTTGGAGCAATGGAGAGCATACATAACTTAGCTATAACCCCTTTTTCATGGACTGGTATTCTGATTGATGTCTGCTAATGCCTGTTTTATTAAAAAGAAACATTTTCGGACTTGGTTTTTAGTTTGCCATGCTGCATTTTATCAGTTAACTTGTCATGTCTTGAGCAGTTGTGATAGGAGTAAATAGAAGCCGGATCACATCTAAGCAATGGAAGAATAGGCCATTTGATATTTTCCTGTTGAGGCTACATTAGTGTAAATGGTTGATAAAAGCGAAGTTTAAACAAAATACATAAGCAGGAGTCCAATTTGAAAACATTGCGAATATGGGAAGGAGGCAACATTTGTGGGTAAATTAGTGAAACAATTGCGTAAGCTTGGGCGTTGGTCACTTGCAGTGCTAGAGGAGTGATAAAACGTAAAATTACTATTGCATTGTTTTTTCTTGTATTGATAAAAAGCTACAAAGGAATTTAAATAGAGTTGCAAAATAACCAAATTTCCTAAAATTAAACAACTAAATGTCAAATGTGGTAAGTTGAATAACCTACTGATCCACTACTATTTATAACTTGCTTAATATAGTTTTAGGTATAGGAGCATGTAGATGGTTAATTTGAGAAAATCACTTAAGTTTTCTCTATCTGATCAGGAACTATGGAGGAGACGTAGGCAACGCAGAAACAACTCCGGCTTTACATGCAAGTTTGCTCTCGTTGTGGCAACTATTGGTATTATGCTCGGCATCCTGTTAAAACTTTCTTTGTCTTCAACGCCTTCGCCTATAGAGTAGATTACCTTCATCAGTGCAGAAGAAAAGTTTTACTTTTTGCATCTTTAGTTTTAAACCATTGGTCTCCATCTTATTTCAGGGTGGCTCTTAATTTCTGTATATTATCATTAAAATTTGTTTCTGCTGTTTTCGTCCCTTTTTTTCTGTTTCAAAATCTTTATCACCTCTTGTGCTTTGTCTCCCTCTATTTCCTATAGTGCAGAGTTTTCTTCTTATGTATATGATTATTACAAATGACTTCACTTATTTATGTGCATTTGCTATCAATGAATCAACTTTTCTTCATTTATATAAGGGCAAGATGGTATATATTTAGCCCTTTCAAATAATGTCCTAGAAAACTCAAATTTCCAAAATATAGTAGTCACATCCATTTTATCCAAATATAGTTCACATATGATTGGCATTTGAATTGTTTTATCTCTTTACATAATAGTTTAAAGGAAAAATTACCTACAATAATTAACTATTTTCTTATTTTTCTATAAAAATCTCATCTATTGATTAATTATAAATAATTTTAACTTTTTAGGTAATTTAATCAAGACTATTGTTGCTCAATTGTTAACTTGTAAATAATTGTAGGTTAATTTAATAAAAAATAAAGAAAATAAAGATAAAAAATAAAAATACTAAAATTAGAAGTAAAATAAATAAAATAAAGAAAATCCACTCTTCCATCACCGTCGTCAACCCTACCATCCCCTACCTCAACAAACCCTCCTTCCCCACAAACTGTTCACTGTCTCTCTACTCTGGCATATAGGGGCGGACCCAGCTAGGGGTAAGGGGGGGCAGCGGACCCCCCAATTTGAAAAAATAAAATGCGGTTTTGAAAAAAAAAAAAAAAGAAAAGAAGCATGCTGGAGGCGGAAGAAAGAGGAAAACCCAAAAACAAACCCTAAACTTCGAGTCTTCGAGTTCGATTCGACAGTCGCTTGCTCGCTTCCTCTTTGGCTCTTCCTGCCTTCCTCTTTCTCAATCCTCTTCAATTCCATTACCATACTTCGACAGACGACAGTTGGAGTGTTCGACAGACGACAGACGACAGACGACAGTCCGGCAGTTCCTGGGTCCGCCACTGGCTTCGTCGCTTCGAGCCTTCGACAGTTCGACGGCCGACGCTCCCTCTTCCTCTTCGCTTCGAGCTCAGCCTTCGCTTCGACCCTTCGTCAGGTCTGTTCGTGAGTTCGTCAATGGTGAGTAACTGAGTACAGTGAGAGTGAGTTCCATGCTTTTTCCATTACTTATTTAATTGTTAATTTGTTAGTGTAAATTTGTAATTGTTAATTTGTTTAATTGTTTCATAGTTTCATAGCTTCATGCCTTCATTAGTTCATTGGTAATTTGTTTGTTGTAAGTTGTTACTTGTTAGTTGATTAAATATTTAGTTAAATTGTTTGTTTAATTGAATAATTTGTTTGGTTGCAAGTTCTTAATTGATAGTTTGAATAATTAGATTGTTAAATGTTAATTGAATAATTAGATTGTTTGACAATTAGGTAATTGTTGTCTTATTGAATTTGATAATTGAGTCATATTTTTAATTTAATTAGGAAATGTCAAGTAATTCAAGTTCACCTTGTTCGAAAAAGTCAAAAGCAAAGGGAAGACAATTCGATCTTCGTGAATTATTGTTTAAAAGAATGAAATCCCAACAAACATCTAACGAAGGCAATGAATCTTCTCCTTTAAGTTCCCCTCTAAGTCCTTCTTTAAGTTCCCCTCCAAGTGAAGATGTTAATATGGAAGTAGGTGGTTCAAGTAGTTGTGATGAATCATTGGA
This sequence comes from Amaranthus tricolor, assembly GCF_026212465.1. NCBI lineage: Eukaryota > Viridiplantae > Streptophyta > Magnoliopsida > Caryophyllales > Amaranthaceae > Amaranthus > Amaranthus tricolor. The sequence continues at coordinate 13,787,264 of NC_080060.1, read as the reverse complement.
TGATGAATGGGTGTATGATGTTGAACTTCTTCCCTCATTTGAACGCTTGTTTTTTTTTTTTTTTTTTTTTTTTTTTTTTATATTTTGGATTGTAAAACTTTTAACATCGGATTTGATATTGTAAATTGTAAATATTGTTTCTATTATGTTTTCTATTTTTGTTTAAAAAAATTTTTCGGACGACGATCAGATTATCCGAACGACGTGACGTTCGGATTTTGACCCCCCAATTTGAAATTCCTGGGTCCGCCACTGCTGGCATATTAGGTCTTTCCATTGGGTCTATTGGTGAAGCTTAAGGTGACTCGATTTAGGAGGCCAAATGGTGGTGGGTTGAAGGTGGTGTTGAGTTGAAGGTTGCGGCCTTGGGGCTAGGTTAAAGGATTTTGGGGCTTTGCAAGTTTGTGAGTGGGGTTGTGCGCCTTTAGGGGAAAGGGGTTGGTTGCGGCAGTGAGAGGGAAGGGGTGGCAGTTAGGAGGATAGGTATTTTTATTAGAAAAGAAATTTGTAATTTATTTTTTTAATTTAAAATGACTTGCCACAACAGGTAGCAAGTAACTTAAGTGTACCCAAAGCAAAACTCATTTTAAATTTAGATTGTTTATGGTGAATTAGCAGGTGAGATTATTGTAGGAAAATCGTGAAAATGTTAGATTATTAAGGCTAAGTTTTCCTAGTTTAAAAACTTATTTATAAATTATATTTATAGCCTTAAAATTTAGGTAATTTATTAGTTATAGGCATAAAATTTTACGAGTTATTGTCGTTATATATTGAAAAGTCTAACTTTGTAGTCATATCACCGGATTTCGATAACCGATATTTAAATGACTTTTGATTTAATTTAATTGTCTTTGACTTTCACTTTTAACTAATTCACATCAACTCAAGTTACTCAAACTTTCCTCCCTTTCCTTTACTTTTTCTTCTTTCTCCTTCTCCTCTGCTTATCCACCATTTCCATTGCTGCTCCTCTTCTTCTTCTTCTTCTTCTTCTTCTTCTGCTTCTTCTTCTTCTTCCTTTTATCTTTCACTCTATAGCTGACATTGGGATTAAAAATGTGTATTAGAAATCAATTAACCAAGCATCTATTCCTGTTTCATTTTTGTGGATAGTACCGGTAAAGTTCCCCTTAAATTATCTTTTACTATGATTTAAGTTTCCTTACATTCAAATCTTTACCATTTACAAAACTACAAAAATCTCAACCCTAAATTCATTACGCTTCACATTTATCTCTCTTTTATGTTTTCATCTTTATGCTCCCAACAACTCAATAAATTTAGGTTCTTCTAAATTCTACTATTGCAGAAGATTTATAACTTGTTTAAAAAAAAGTATTTTAAAGTACCTAAAATATGGGTTCATTTTGATTCAACAATTGCATAAAATCTAGACATTGATGTCTTGTTACAACACCTCATTCTCAATTTGCAGCTCAACATCAGAGATATTGAAGATATATATGCTGCCTTGAAGAGTTTTATTCTTTTGTTTATAATTAGTTATAAGGTTAGAGGGTAGTTAGTTTGATGAAGTGTTAGTTGTTAGATTAATTGTAATATTTCTCTACACATGTTATGTTGTTAGCATAGGTATTAGTTTTTTTGTTGTCCTATATATATAGATGTTCTATCCTTGTTTGGATGTAAATTTTCAAGATTGATCAATAAAAAAGAGATTATTCTTTCTTCTTCTTCCTGTTATGACATGGTGTCAAAAGGTTCCATCCTTGGGAATCCCTGATTTTTCTGTTTTTTTGGGCCTATTTTCGCTTTTTTCTCATGATCTTTTGCTGTTTTCTTTCGGCGTCTATGAAAATGGTTAAACTCAACAACAACAAAACCACAAACCATTGTATGAAGCCTGCTAGTATCTATTTTCTCCATCCAACTGATTCAGGACAATAGATTGTATCCAAAAATTTTAGTGGCACTGGGTTTAAAGATTGGAAACGTGCTTTTGTCATTGCATTGTCAGGAAAAACAAGCTCGGATTCGTGGATGGATATGTCAAAAGACCCAATTCTAATACTACTACTGCTAAAGCTTGGGATCGAGTCAACAACGTGGTTATAGGTTGGCTTCTTTCTGCTATGGATGATAAGATTGGAAACACTTTCATTTACTTAAAAACTGGAAAAAAGAAATTTGGGAAGAATTAGATGAGAGGTATAGTCAATCTTCCAGCGCCCAATTATTTTCTGTACAAGAAAAGATTGCTAAGGCTGTTCAAACCTTAAATCAAACCATAGAACAATTTTTCACCACCATGAAGGGGTTGTGGGATGAATTATATAGCATTGTTCCCCTTGGTCTTTGTTCTTATTCTGGGTGGTGTTCTTGTGATTCTAATGAGAAATCTGTAAAAAGAAAACAAGGTCGTAGAGTTGTTCAGTTTCTGATGAAACTTGATTCAAGATACCAACAAACACGCAGCAACATTCTTATAATGAAAGATTTGCCCTCACCCGCAGAAGCATATAGAATTCTCATGCAAGAACAAACCCATCAGAATATCACCAAGTTTTTCCATTGTGAGCAAGAAACTCCTATGGCATGCTGTGTTGAGAAAAGAAAATATTATGACAAGAATAAGCAAAACAAAGAAGAGCATCAAAAGATACATCACACATTTGTTTTTCTTGTTTTTTTTTTTTGTGATCATTGCAAAGTTTATGGTCACACTATGGAAAGATATTGGAAGCTTCATGGATATCCTCCTAACTACAAGCCTAATACTTGGATAAAAGATGATAATGTTCAAAGCAAAGCAAATATTGTTTGTATTGATCAAGATTCTACTAACATTGGTACCAAGCTCACACCTGGATAGTACCAACAACTTATGGCTTTATTAAGCCAAACTCAATCTATTTCCGAAATGCTAAGGATCATGGTCTATCTTCCAATGCTCATTTTGCAGGTATCTTTTGCTTTCTTGCACAAAATTTTAATAAATGGATTCTTGATAGTGGGGCGTCTGATCATATGTGCTTTAACTTATCTTTGTTAAAAACTTATTAGCCTTTTCACGGTAAACCTCAATACATTACTAATTCTAATGGACGACAATTACATATACAAAATATAGGAATTATTCATCTACATAATGGTCTTATTTTGAATAATGCCTTGCATGTTCCAGAGTTTCATTATAACCTAATTTCCACTAAAAAATTATGCAATGATTTGAATTGTTCCATTTCTTTTATTGCAACTAATTGCTATCTTCAGGGAAATTTGATGAGGAAGATTTTGCATCTTCGTAAATCTGAACATGGGCTTTACTAATTCAACAAGCTTATGCAGTTTCTCCATATGATTTTCAACACAAAAATGATCAAAGTTGTGTTTCTAATATGCACATAAATCCCAAAGCTATTATGAGTGCAACAACTATCAATAAAAGTATTTTGAATAAAGCCGAGTTATGGAATCTTAAAATGGGACATCTTCCTTTTAGATTGTTACCTTCTGTTTTTCCTGATTTAGATAAGCATCATGGTTATGATGACTTCTTGTGTACTATTTGTCCTATGGTGAAACAAACAAGATGTATGTTTCCAAAAAGTTCAATAAAGACTACTAATTGCTTTTAGCTTGTTCATATTGATATATGGGAACCATACAAAGCTATAACAAGATTGAAATGTGGTTTATTCATCACTATTGTTGATGATTTCACCAGGCACACTTGGTGTTTTTTGTTAAACACAAAAGTGAATTTCTTAGCATTTTTCAACAGTTTTATGATTATGTCCTAACACAATTTGATAAAACGATTAAGATTATTAGGACGGACAATGCTAAAGAATTAAGTGAAGGTGATACATTAAGATTTTACTTTGCGAAATGCATTGTTTTTCAAACCTCTTGTGTTGAAACTCCACAATAAAATGGAGTTGTGGAGAGGAAGCATAGACATCTTTTAGAGGTAGCTAGAGCATAGTACTTTCAATCCAAGGTTCCTATTATGTTTTGGGGTGATTGCATCATGACTGCTGCACATTTGATTAATCAAATGCCCCTTTCTGTTTTATAAGGACTAACACCCTTCGAAAGATTACATTAAAAAAAACCAAATTATGATCATTTAAGGGTCTTTGGTTGCCTTTGTTATGTTTCTACCTTAACAAGAGATAGAACAAAGTTTGATTCAAGAGCTGATCCTTGTATTTTTCTCGACTATGCTTTACATCAAAAAGGTTTTAGAGTATATAATCTTATCACAAAATTAGTTTTGGTGTCTAGAGATGTAAGTTTTCAAGAAAAGTTTTTTCCATATCATTTTCATGACTTTAACAATATAACAGAGCAACATTTTTTTTACCAAAGTCTACTTAAAAATTTACACAACACAACTCCTCTTTTCGTATTGATTTAGGATGTGCACAAAATGATCTATATGCTCCCCAAAAACAAGATCATACTAGGGACAGTAGTAATAATTTAACTACTAACATTCCCAAATCTATTTCTAGGCCTCAAAGAACCCATTTTAAACCAACATATTTGCAAGATTAACATTGTAATACTAGTCACTAGTGTAACTTGGTTCATTACAAAAAATTGCCCAATCAACATAAAGCTATTTTTGACATGTATAGTCAATATATTGAACCATCTTCCTATAAAGAAGCTAGTCAAAATTCTCTTTGGGTTGATGCCATGACAAAAAAAAAAAAAAATTAGAGGCTTTGTCTAGGAATGACACTTGGGAATTAGTTGTTCTTCCTCAAGGAAAAAAACCAATTGGTTGTAAGCGGGTTTACGAAGTAAAGCTTAAAGGTGATGGCTCCCTAGAAAGATACAAAGCTAGACTTGTTGCTAAATGTTTTAATCAAAAACATGGAGTAGATTTTGATAAAACTTTTTCTCCTGTTGTCAAGATCACTACAATAAGGTGCATTTTAGCTATCGCCACCAATAATAATTGAAAAGTACATCAAATGGATGTAAGTAATGCTTTCTTACATGAAGCTCTCAAAAGAAGAGGTCTTTATGAAGTTACCAGAGGCGTTGACAACTTCTACAAACAAAGTTTGCCTTTTAAAAAAATTTATCTATGGTTTAAAGCAAGGATCCTCGCAATGGCATGTGAAACTTGTAGAAGAACTGAGATTTTTAGTTATACCCAATCTAAAAATGATTATTCCCTCTTTGTAAAAAAAAAACAAGAGGCTTTTATTACCATTATTGCTGTATACGTTGATTATATTATTGTCACAAACAACAATACTACTGATATTACCAGCTTAAAGTTACATCTTGATAAGATTTTTACCATCAAGGACCTTGATCACTTGCATTATTTCTTAGGAATTGAAGTAAGTAACACTTCTAAAGGCATGATACTCACTCAACATAAGTTTTCTAAGGACTTATTGAAAGCCTCTGGTATAACTCAATTTAAAATAGTAGTTACTCTTTTGCCTTTAAATGTTAAGCTTTCTGTTGAGGATGGGACACCTTTGGCCGATCCTACCTTATATAGGTGTCTCATTGGTAAGCTTAATTTCCTTACAAACACCAGGCCTGATTTGACATACTTAGTCCAAAATCTTAGCCAATATATGCAATGTCCTAGGAATAGTCACTGGCAAGCTCTTCTACATACCCTCAATTATGTTTACTTGACTTGTGGAAAATGTATTTGTTAAGGGGGATACTAAGCTTGTTCTACGGGCCTTTTCAGACTCTGATTGTGGACCATGCCCTAATACTCCAAGGTCTGTTTCAGGATATGTCTTATTGCTTGGAAAGTTTCCTATAAGCTGGAAGTCTAAAAAGTAACAAACTATTTTCCGATCTAGCTCTGAAGCTGAGTATAGCGATGGCTAATAATAATAATAATAATAATAATAATAATAATAATAATAATAATAATAATAGTAATAATAATAATAATAATAATAATAATAATAATAATAATAATAATAATAATAATAATAATAATAATAATAATAATAATCTGAAACTTTAGTTTTAACAAAAATAAAAATAAAAATAAAATAAAATTTGCAAAACTAATTTACTGTTACTCCAAATTACTATACTTTCTTCACCCATTATCAAAATAACCTCCTTAGTCCTCCACTCCCTCCCACTCTTCCCTCTAAATCTATTAACCAACTTAATTTACCACTATAAATTAAACTAATTTACTCTTAAATTCATTCATACTTTCCATCTTTTCTCTTTTTCTCTTCTAACATACTTTCTTCATTATCTAATTACTTTAATCTACACAAGTAAAAGGGAAAAAGTTTGAGATTTAAGGTATGCAATTTCATCCATTTCTTATGAATTTTGATGTTCAAAAAATAAAAATTGATACTACTAATTCCAATTCAAAATACCCATCTTTTGATTTGAAAAGTGATATATATAAAAAATCTATGACCTTAGTTTTCCGGCGACATGGATGTCACCGGAACACTCGCCGACGTGTGTTGTCAACTCCCGGAGCCACCGTCGGCCGCCACCCTCTTTTTCCTTCTTCTCTCCTTCATCTCTCTCTTCATCCTTCTTTCTTGCTATGTCGTGACTGAGATAATAAATTTCATGCCATTTCATTACTTCAATTTACCTTTACTATGCTTATTATTAAATTAAATATTCTCTTTTTCTTTTTTTACTTTTTCAAACCCTTTTTCTTATATTATTTTAATTTTTCTCCTTTTCTTTTAAGAATCATTTATACTACTCTTACAATTTTAAATTACGTGTTTGAAATTATTCTTTTTAGATAAATTATATAAAATGAAAAAGAATCTTTTAATTTATTTACTTCTATTGGGTTGATTTGAGTATTAATTTGAGATAACTTATTTTATCGTGTAGACAGTAGATTTGTAGACGAGGATTATTAAGAGCGTACGTTTATTATCTAGGATCACTTGTCAAGGTAATTCTCAATGTCCATCCAATTAGTGTTATCCTGTTAGTATTATGTGCTAAGTGATAATTAATGTGTTTAAATGGGATAAATGCGTGATTTCTATGATATTATGCTATTTATATTTTATTCTCAAATTATATTACTACTATTTTGTTACATTTTAATTTATCATATTATTATTTTGACGAAGTTTATATTTTCAATAACAAATTTAAAATGCGGTTGAATTTGAAAGAGAATTATTTATGATTTTGATTTTTTTTGCCACAAGTTGATTTTAAAAGTGTGATTTGGCAAATGAGATTTTAGTTGGATATTCTTGAGATATATTTTTGTTGGAAAAATTTATGATCATAAAATTAAATAACTAATGTATGTTTGATTATATTGTTTGTGCGCTTGTGACTTATTATTTAAATATATTAAACCACGTAAGGTGAAACACGAGGGAAATGAAGCTCTTATATATTTATGACCTATGAGCTTATAAGGATTGACCATTTTTAAAAGCTCGGGTTTAGGGTCGCCATTGTTGAGTGAAGAGAGAAGTTTTGGAAGCAAGAAGAAGAAAAGGAAGGTTATGAGATCTTGAATTTTGCATGGAACTTGGTGTGATCTCTCGTATCTCTATTTTGCATAAAATGGTTTAAGCTGGACAGGTATCATATGGGTGGCCTATGATACTTTATTAATTACATGTATGCATCTTAGGAAGTAATGTAGATTGTAGGAGGTTCATAAAAGGTCCGAGCATATGCTCATAGGAAATTTTAGAAGTCTTTTCATTCAAATTCGAGCAAACCCGATTCTTTTCTTTCAATTCTTTCACTTTCTTGAGGAATTGAACGTGCCTCCATTCGAGTTTATAAGCTTATTAGAAATATCTTGGAATTACCATTTTTCGAAACCCTATTTTTCAAGGTATCCTCAATATAAAAGTGATAAGACTCTTGTTTTTCTGAAAATTTCAGAATGAAAAGCATTTCCATGGGAGGTCAAGCATACAATATTAATGTTAACATGGATAAAAAGGCACCTCCCTAAGAGTCCGAGGCTAAATGAGGATGATGATGATTATAATTTGGCTTTTGCTGAAGAGAATTCCAAGAGGCTGAGTAAAACACTTTGACAACAAATAAATTTTGACTTCTTGCGTCTCTCTAGACACGTGCTCACTGTTTTGACTATAACTTCTTATATATGACTCGAAATGACGCAAGGCTAAAAGTATTGGAAACTAGACTTCAAGGCTTCGAAATGATATATTATACGCCCCATACGGACTTCAGGACTGGAAGATGTGATTGTTGGAACCCATCTGGTCGTAAATGACATGTATAAAATGTAAGGAAGTGTAAAGTATTTATAAGATATGGGTCTATTCAAACTTTTCTTCTAAAATCTTCGCTTACATAAAGACCCATGCTTTACCTCTTTGACTTAGGCAAATTTTTGGACTTTCAAGGAGTCCCAAATGAATTAAGCATGCTATAATCTCAAGATTTACCTTAAGCTAGTAAGCCACAAGGTATTAAGAATATAGTTGAGTCCCAAATGGCTTAAAATTTACCATGATGTGTCCCCCTTTCTTGACATGCCCCCCTTTGCTTTGGATGTAGCGTGTTATGTTTGCATTACTTCTTTACTTGTGAGCAATTTTTGAAGAAAGAAAAAGGAAAAAAAGGAAAAATAAAATCTTCATGGTACTTAAAGATTGATAAATATATAAGTCTCGTTTGATATCTTTGTGGCTTAGAAAATCGACTTGACCTCTAGTGAGAGAAAATTTCATTTCTTCAACTTTTAAGGTGAGTTCTTGAATTCAAAGCGTCTTCATGCACTATCTTGTCCCCAAAACCTTTTCTTTTTCGAATCGATTGTAATTTCGAAAATAGAGAAGGTTTTTCTTCAACTTTCTCTGAACTCTCTTCAAGTGCTTTAAAGTTATCATCATTGCTTTTATTCTTGATTGTATTGTAATAGTTGTTAAACGTTTGTTGCAGGGTATTTGAATTGCTGTAAGGATTGGAGCTTCCTTGCTTCTTGTAAGTATGTTGTAAATATTTTCCTTATTATTTTGCCAAATTTTTTTCATGGAATGTAGGATTTGTATGCGAATTGACTCTTAAATGAAATAACCATGAAAATAACCAAGTACTTGGGGTATTCCGACATTGAATCTGATAATGGTGATGACTTGGACATGTATGTAGATGTATATGAGTCATCTTCGGAGTCTTCTGCAAATTTTCCCGAAAAGACTTATCCTTTCCCTTGGGAGCCTATTGTTGCCTTTATTTCGGGGGATGAATGTCTTGGTTGGACTATGCCGAGCCCTTTTGAGTTGGTTAGCCTCATGTACAGGCCGATGAAGAATTATATCTCCAAGAAGCAACCCACCTCTATAGGAGGAGAAGTTGACTTGTCCTAAAACTCGTTATATGAAGGTCCTGAGTATGTACCAAATGGAGGGCCTTTAAATTTTAGGATTCGTCCTGATCGGACTAGAACCCTCACTGACAAGAAAGATTGGTTAAGAGTAAAGTGAGGGTTGCCCGAGGAGGATTTTGAGATAATAAAACCCAATCCTCATGCAACTGTGAAGAATACGCCTCCTGGCTGTATTGCTGTGTATAGGGAATCATTCATGCAAGGCTTGAGGATTCTGTTGCACCCCTTCTCCGTAGAGCTTTTGAATGCCTACAACGTCACCGTTTCCGAATTATATCCCAATGCATAGGGTTGTATTACCTCTTTCTTGATATTATGTTCCCTCTTTGATGTGAAGCCTTCCTTGAGGGCTTTTCGATACATATTTCGAGCACAATTGTGTCCTTGTGCTCACGGACCTAGATGGATTACTTTTCAGCATAGAAGGGGTTATAGGATAGTAATAAGGATGCCTGATAGCACGAAGAGCTTTCGTCATCATTTCGCCTTCCTTCATAGTGCATATGGTTGGGATATCAAGACCACTCATGATCAACAACCAAATTTGACTTTAAATAATCAAGTTCCTCAATGTGGCTATGAGGAGTCGCTAATAATATACCACGCTGAAACTGAAATTGTGATAGGGGACTATGGCCCTGTCTCTGTTCAAAGGAAATTTATCATCGACAATAAGCTACTAAGCAATGATCTTCTTTTATCAGCCATGGGAATTGGTTCTCGATGGCCTCAGTGTAAGCTTCTGAACTTGCGTGATTTTTCTTTTGAGTGATGTTTTATCATTTTGACGTGTTGTATTTTTGTAGCTTTTGCCTTCTTTGAATCAAGAGCAAGCATCCGGACATAATGAATTCTATGACCTTAGCGATGATGGCGAAGCGGAATCAACGTGATAAGGACAAGAGGAGTTTGAGGGGGCCCGATCTTCCTTCCCCCCTAAGGTATAATCTCGACTAAACATCATGTTTTGCCTTACATTTTTGTGGCGATATGCTTAGGGTTATCTTTATTGGTGTAGGATGCCCAAAGGAAGACTAAGAGCGCAGCTCCGCCAAAGGAGGTTGTGCCTCCTAAGGGCACTGCGTCCTCAAAGAGAAAAGGAGATGATATCCGGACATCTGCACCGCCACAAAAAGGACTAAGTCGATTGCCACGTCTAAGGGAAAAGGCAAAGAGAAGGTTCGAGACGTTCCCCCTCAAGACGAGTTTACCGTCCATATGAACAGACCTTTCGTCGTTTACAATGGTGATCGTCCTTTCTCCCAATTATCTTCAAGGGTTAATAAGGTTCGCTGGCATAGAGCGACTGGCCAATTGATTTCATCCCGTGACCTTAAAGAGTTTGGTCTTACCCCCTTTGAAACCCGAATAGATGAGCTTAAGGCGTTGCAAGCTGAGGTTTTTACCCTTTCCTTACTAATTTTGTAGCTACCTTATTTTTGTGTATATATACTTATACATTTGTTTATGATTTTTTTTTAATTATTTGTTTAGGTGTGCATGCGCTTGCAATATGAACTTGCAAACGCTGTTGGCAAGGAGGACGTTTATGAGGAAGTGAAGGATCTTCGCAAGAAGGTCAAAGAGCTAAGTGACAGCGTGGTTACAAAGAATGCTCGAGTGATGAGGTTGACGAAATTGACGAAGGGCCTGGAGTATTCTCTGGCGGTGATGAAAGATAGGAGTAGGACTTTGTTGGAGGCTGTTCAAGTTAAGGATAAACAACTACCCTTAAAGAAAAAGCTTGTCGTTGACTGGTTCTTGACGGAGGAAGGTCAGACTTTTCAAGCAGATCTTGGAAGAAAAGCCTTTGAGCAAGGACGACCCCTAGAGGAGGAGATGCATCGTATGACGGCCGCCAAGCTAGGTT
>NC_080060.1:13757322-13764822 GCF_026212465.1 Amaranthus tricolor | reverse complement strand
CTTCCGAAAACGATGTCCTCGCTATCGCAACACATGACACATAAATGAGCAGCACATCAGTCTGCACTAAATATGGCAACCTGAAAGTGGATCTACCTCCTGTAAGACATAGACCCTATAAAAAAAAACTGTCAACAATTGCATTGTTGAGTAATCCAACAAACTACTACATTTATATACAAGTCATTAACAAACATTTCCAAATCAAATTCCTTGTTCACTTGGTAATCATTTATAAACATTATTTTATCCAAATCAAAACTCTTTTAAAAGACCGTTTGGTATCGACATAAATACGGTTATGAACCTTTAGTTCATAACGAATTAAAATTCTTTTAAAAGATCGTTTGGTATCAACATAAATACGGCTATGAACCTTTAGTTCATAACGATTCAAAACACGGCTATAACTTTACAAGTTAATAGCGTAAATCAAAATGCAGCTATTACTTTACAAGTCAATAGCAAAACAATACGGCAAATGACAAATATGATATCATTTGCGAAACAAACAAAACTTATGTACCAAGCGTATTTATTCAAAACTCATATTAAATCAATAATTTAACAGCACTTTAAAACGTGGGAATATATGGACCGTCAGGAAGTAGGCTTGATCTAAATCCTTAGAATACGGGTGATCGTCATCACCGAAAATACGGTTCTTGCAAGAACGAAACGGGATCGGGGGCTCGAGACCGATCCGAATAACCATTACCTATTATCAAGCTATAGGATTTCACAATAATCCGGATATAAATATCCGTTGTCAATTCCCAAAAACGGACATTTTTCAATGTCAAACATTTCAATATAAAACAAAACAATAATTCAATTGATTTTCTCTGAAATCAACAATCATACCTCATTTTCATAATACAGTATTTCAAGACTCGTATTTTATAAGTTAGTAGCATACAAAACATGCTTTTGTAATCTCTTTAAATGAATACAATATTTAAAAGCTCATATATAAAATCATATGCACATTCAAAACAATAATTTAATAAGGACCAGGAGCAAGGTCAAACAAGGTTAAAATCCACAGTTTCAAACACCAAACGATTTTGCTCAAATATCAATAGTAGTAATACCACATCTTATAAAACATAACTTGAACTTTGAAATACATGAATTAAATTTAAAAGATAGGATAGTAGTTTGCTTGTAGATTACCTTTCTACGCCATGAATAACAATCAATAATTAAAATACCAATCAATTCATATGTTCCCAAATTTATACTTGAACCAAACACTCATATTATTCAATTAAGATCCACAACCCAACAATACCAATCCAAAAAGGGAAAACAATAAACCTAAGTTAATCTCAATTACTCAATAAATAACCTTAAATCTCCAATTTATTTTATACTTCCTAATCCCACATAATAAATTCCATTTTAGTACCATAACAGAACACTTGTTAGTAATTTCGTCATAACTCTCTCATACGAACTCATTTTGGGGCGATTCAAGTGCCCACACGACCATGACTCGAAGCTCTACAAATCTCACGAAGATACCAGAACCCAAAAACAATCAAAACTATCCCAAAATAGCCAAAACAGAAGGGTCAGTATTGATTTTCCTGACAGCCTGCTGGTATGTCACTGTTTTGAACATAACTCTCTCATACGAACTCATCTTGGGGCGATTCAAGTGCCTACGTGATTGCGACTCGAAGCTCTACAAACATCATGAAGACATCAGAATCCAAAAACAATCAAAACTATCCCAAAATAGCCAAAACAGAAGGGTCAGTATTGATTTTCATGACAGCCTGCTGGTACGTCACTGTTTTGAACATAACTCTCTCATACGAACTCATCTTGGGACGATTCAAGTGCCTACGTGATCGCGACTCGAAGCTCTAAAAATATCATGAATACAGAAAAACCCCAAAACGACTTTAACTATTTCAAAAACAGCAACAGAAATTCGCACATAACAAAACGGAACCTCATTGTCGATTTTTATGACAGTCTACTAGTATTTTGGACATAACTTCCTCATACGAATTCATCTCGAGGCGATTCAAGTGCCCACACGACCGCGAATCAAAGCTCTACAAATCTCAAGCAGACATAAGAACCCAAAAACAATCAAAACTATCCCCAAAATAGCCAAAAAAGAATGTTCAGATTATGAACTGAAATTTCAATATCCAAATATTAAATTTCATACTAGAAACCAAATAACCCAAATAACCAATACTTATCAACACTAGCAAGAACCCAATTACTAATTAAACTCATGTACTCTAATTAAATTCAAGTTGATACCCAAATTGAATCCACGACCCAAATTGAATCCAAGACCCAAATTGAATCCACATACCAAACTACCTGATCCAAACACGCCAAGCAATGTATGGGAATGGATTGAACACACGAAATATGGAAGGATATTCCAAGACTGACAAGCAGCTTCTTGAATAGAGTTGGACTGCCAAGCCTCTTTTCAAGACAACAATGAAGAATTCCTTTGATTAATCAATGGAATGATCAATGTTCTTGGATAGATTGAAGTGCAATCTTGAAGAATGATCAAGAGGATGCACGTTCAAATGGAGGGCAAACTGGCCCAAGTAACCCAATTGCAAGCAATTGAAGAAAATTCAAACACTTGAAATTTTCTGAAATTTGGAATTTTTATTCAACATTCAACAACCCCTTTACAATGATTGAATCACTTATTTATAAAGCTAAGAATGAAAGATAGGCTAATTACATGAAGGTTTAACGGCTAATAACGGCTAATTACACGTGTACATAAAGACTTAAAACAACACAGAAACAAGGCAGCAGCTCTTTGGTTAATCTGCCAACTACGCGACCTTGTACTCTGATTTCAATGTCTTTCTGGTGACTTTCAAGAGGGCTCTTGGACCATGGTGGCTAGACCCATGTGTAAAGATTCCAAATATGCCTTCCACGTCAGCATACGTGTTCAGGTCATGTCTGGGTGAGCTTGCCAAGGTGGCCTGCTCAATGGTCAGAGTTTGTGGTCTGCTTGAGCTGGTTGTCTTTGTTGACTGAGTGACCTTGGCCTCAAGTTTCCATGAGCTTCCAATGATCATGCGTGGGACCTTTGGACCATGATGGCTAGGTCCTAGCGTGGAGATTCCAATTATGTCCTCCACGTCATCACTTGGGCTCGGATTGCATCTGGGCGGGCTTGTCAAGGTAGCCTGGTCGCTGGTCAGTGTCTGCTGGTCTGATCTTGATTGTTTTGTCCTTGTTGTTGGCTTTACTTGTATGCTCCTTGTTGCTTGGCTTTCTATAATTAGCTCATTGTCTCTTGGCTTGTCTTGGTCTGAATTTTGATCATCAATACTCATTGATGATGTCCTTAAAACAGAACCAAATGCAGCATGATCAAATTCTTCAACAGGAACATTAATGTGTTCTTTGTTGTTTTTGTTGATGTTGTTCCTTAGCTTGCTGTTGCTTCTTGAGTCTTCGTTGATGCCTTCATGTGAGCCTAGCTGATATGGCTCACTACCTTAAAACATTCAATTAATACTTAAATAGAATAGTTTGTGGATTACCTCAATCACCATTGAAGGAAGAGGAAGGAGGTGGTATGGTGGTGTGGTGACACAGGGGCCCAAAATCGGTTGGAAGGAAGGCCAAAACCGGTTGTCCTTGTTGCTGTTTGCTGGCGGCTGCAAGGAGTCACCACCTGCTGTTGGTGGCTACTGTCGGCTGCGGGGGAGGAGGTGTAGCTAGCGGTGCAGGCTGCTCGTGGAAGGGAAAAAACGTGGCCTGTGGTGGCACTGAGGCTGCTAAACCGTGAGGGAGAGGGGAGTGGGACGTGAGAGAAGAGGGTAGAGAGGGATTGGGAAAGTGGGTTTGTATGAAGGAGAAGAGGTTTTTCGGTTTATTTGGGGTAAAATGGGTTTTATTTTTAGCTTTGACCCATTAAATTCTATTAAAGCCGTCTCATCGTAAAACAGTCTTATATAAGACGTTTTGTAAGGGTACAATAGGCGATTTATGAAATAAGTAATATTTCGTAATTGGTAGTATGAATAAGGATTGCATTTAGGAATTTATTTTTCAATACTTTATTTAAATTTATTTTTATAAAGATAAGATAGTAATCAATTAATAAAATATAATCAAAATACACTTTTATCGAAGTATTCTTTGTACGAATTTTATACATTAAATAAAATATACCTTTTTCTTGAAAATGTTAACAAATGAAATACTTGAGTCAGTATTATCAAAATAATAATATTATTACTCGGATTAACTTACTTAATAACCCCAATCAGCTTAATAAACTTATAATTAAGCTTTATTAAATGTAGTCTATTTCAGTATGCTCTTACGTCATCTTAATCATTTACACATTTACTACCCAAAATCGACTTAGGACAAAACCATCCAATTTTTATTGGAGGTTCGCAAGAATTTAGCTCCTCGTAAGCCACACTAAACTCACAAATAAGAAAATTTTGTTAGTAATTCGGTCATTAAAACAATTAAACAACAATGCCTAACTTGTAAGATAATGAACATCACCTCATGTAGACATGGAAAAGAGCTACGTTCAACATCTCTCCTCTCAAAAATTGCCCGATGTCACTAGGACCAATAATTACAAACGGGCTCTCTAAAAAGCAGTATTGCTCTTTCAGCAGGTTCAGAATGAGTGGGTCCTCCTCACTTATGCGAGATGCACAATAATGCAGCCATTTGCAATCTTGAGAGAGATCTTTTAGCTCCTTATCAGTCAAAACTGGAGTGCTTGGCATCGACTTTGACCCAGTCGACACCTTTGCTGAGGAACCGACCTCCCTCCAAGATCCCTTTGGAATCTTTTGCTATTTCAATTTATACAATTAAATTAGTGTGAGCATGTAATTAAAAAAATAAAAAAAAAAAAGGTATAAAGGATTCTTACCATGTTAGTGAATCGGACCCAAGCATATAGCCATGTGATGAAACTACCTAGAGCGTGTGAGAGTTTCTCAAGGCTCCATGCTGGCATTGGAACCGGGAGTAAGAAATCTTCAAACCCCTTTAGAATAGTTTCCACGGCCACACTGATGTGGCCACTTGTAACAGGCATTGAATGCACTGTTTAGCCCTCTTTGTTTGGCTGGGCCACACCATATGCAACCACAGTTAAGTCGCCATCACTAGCAACACCTAACTGAGGCAACAAAAGAGAAGAAGGAGTCGCCTCCTGAAAATTGTGTCGTTTAGTATAATAAGCATCATAAAAAATATTAAAACGCGTTGCAGTTTAAATTAATAAGTGCTTATATATTTAAAAACTATGTACCTGTAGCACTGGCTCTGGAGTGGGCTCCGGATTTTGAGCAACGGAGTTTCCTGATCCTCGACAATCAGGTTTGCCAAGTCAACAATGGGTGCTCCCATCTTCTGCAACACGGCGGCCAGCTTGGCGAGAACGTCCTTCGTAATCTCCGCTCGGAGGGTTGCTACTTCATCCCGCAGCGCCGTTCGAGATTGAGTAGCAACACACTCTTTGCCGAATGCCTTCTGTAACCCCACGCAGACGCCTCCTTTTCCGACTACCCGCCCACTGTGGTCTTTCCCTAAGACCATATGCAATGCGTCAACATTGCCTCTTGGGGTGAACTCCCCCGTAGCTTCTTTTTCTTTCCAGCCCATCTGTTCAAATAAAAAGTGACATATATAGCAATTAGTATAAGTACATCAAAGCCAAAGAATACAAAACAAATCAAGAATATACTTAATAATTTCAAAACTCACCACAGCATCAGCAACTTTCTTCGTTCCCGGATCATTAATGGTAAATTTACCACTTGCATCTCGGGAATGAAGCCCGCAATACCAATCACGCGCCCGATCTCCAGCAGGAGTATTCACGGATGCGGAGGTAGTCGTAGATGAAGGCGTGGATGAACTTTGATTGGGGTATAAACCCGCATCCACCCACTCTTTTCGGACCTCATCGTACGTTTTCTGGCCCAAGCGATGGTAAACCAATCTCGCACGACCCTAACATCCTTTGTCTTACCCGAAATGTTCATGAGAGTCCCGAGTATGGCATCGTATACATTTTTCTCTATATGCATAACGGCAAGACAATGCCTAACCTGTAGATCTCTCCAATATGGAAGCTTCCAAAAGATTGATTCTTTTTTCTATAATCGGTCTTCACCCCCTTGCACTTGCCCCGTTTTACCAAATACAGTCTCAACTCCCTTAACTTGTTCATAAACCTCATAACCGGGCAACGGTCTACGAGCTACACGGTCCTCAACCTCCCCGTTGAACAACTTCTTCTTCTTACGATATTGGTGGTCTCGTGGGAGAATTTTCGATGGTGCATGAATACGTGTTTGCACTTAGGAATCCACGTGGATTCCATGTCATCGATACATATTGGGCATTTTTTCTTCCCTTTATTCTTATACCCCGATAAGTTGCCATATGCCGGAAAATCATTAACGGTGCATAAAAGCATTGCACGCAAGATAAACTCCTCATTAGCATATGCATCAAACACTGAAACGCCTTCATCCCACATCTTTCTCAAATCCTCCACGAGAGGTGCAAGATACACATCTATGTCATTGCCAGGTTGTTTAGGACCCGAGATAAGAAGCGAAAGCATTATGTACTTACGCTTCATACACAACCAAGGTGGCAAATTATAGATCACTAAAAGTACCGGCCAAGTACTATGTTGAGAGCTAATATTGCCGAATGGGTTCATTCCATCCGTACATAGTCCGAGCCTTAAATTACGAACCTCATCCCCAAAAGTCTTATGCAACCTATCAATACTCTTCCATTCCAGAGAATCAGATGGATGTGTGAGCAAGTGACCTTTCTTCACCCTATCTGCATGCCACCTCAAATTTAACGCATCTTTCTTTATAGAAAACAAGCGCTTGAATCTAGGTATTATTGGAAGATACCACAATACCTTAGCCTGGGGCCCTTTAGCATCCCGAGCCCCTTTACGCTTGTAGCGCAATAACCCATACCTAGGACACTCTTCTAAGTTCTCGTTTTCATTCCGATACAACACACAATCATTCGGACACGCATGAATCTTCTGGTACTCTAAGTCGAAAGGACACATGAGCTTTTTGGCATAATATGTCGACTTTGGAAGTTCATTTCCCTCAGGAAGCATCTCACCTAACGCTTCTAATAACATTGTGAAACTAGCATCACTCCAATTGAACTTTGACTTAATGTTGAAAATTGTCAACACTGCTGTTAGTTTGGTGAACTTTGTACATCCAGGGTACAAAGGCTTTTGAGAAGCCTCTGTCAACAAGTTAAAAACACGAGGACGTTTTCCTAACTCATCCTCGACTCCCTCCATCATATCATCAACACGATCCACATCCTCATCGACATTCTCTTCATCTGTCTCATACCCATTAACATGATCTACTACATCCTCATTGACATCGGCCACATTATTGACGTCCTCAACAACACTTTTCTCTTTGTAAACTCCCTCCTCACCATGCC
>NC_080060.1:13739822-13752322 GCF_026212465.1 Amaranthus tricolor | reverse complement strand
GAGTGATGTGTTCTTGTAGTTGGGCAGTGAGAAGGGTTGCGAATTCTTAAAGGTCTTGATGAGTGATAGGATCCGAGTTAGAATTCGGATTACCAATTGGAGGATTAGAATGGTGGGCATGGCCAGAGCTATTTGCTTTAGACGGGTGAGGTCCCGACTGATGGGTACGAGCCTAGGTGTTTCTTTTTGGAGGCATGGCTTTCAGTTTGAGTTCAGAGTGAGTATTACTCGTCCCCACAGACGGCGCCAAACTGTTTTGGGAGAAACTTAGTTGCAATTTGTGTTAAGAGGGGGAAGGGTAATTTATGTTATAACTCCGAGTAGAAATGTCCACGTGTCTAAATATAGGGTATCCCAATCTGATTATTTGAAGTGGGATATGATTGAAGATGGTCGAATGTGGTTGAAGATCTTCGAATGAACCTACAAAACGAACAAAGGTTACTAACCCGGGGGTGACACCCGGGAAAACCCCTCCGATGCTTAAGTTAGAGCGGGGTTGAATATGAAATATGATAATAGAATTACTTAGAGAGAATATGGGAGCCAAAAAAAACTTACTTTATTAGGACATTTGTGAGTATTTATAGTCATTTGTTCCTATTTATCCTTATATCAGAATTACCATTTTGCCCCTTCTTTAAACACAACATATTATACCATGATTAAGGACATTAAGTCACACTAATCACCACAATCTCAACCTTGACTTAAGTCCACAAGTCATCATCTCAAACATGCCAATCATCATCATAAAAAACGTAAACAATCCAAAGACATCATCGTGAGCTAGGTTAATGTGTAAATCACATACACGATTCTCGTTGAGGAAATCACATCTTCCTTCTATATGCAAATCACATGCATCTCGTTAAGACTCCACCTTAACCCCTACACTAACATCACATGTTAAATGGAGTAAGCCTAACCAAGTCTACACATAGACTAAACTTCGTACATGGCAAAGGTTTAGTCATCATATCCGTCGGGTTGTCTTCCGTTGCAATTTTCTTCAAGATCACCCTTCCTGTTTCAATCTCATCAGGGATGAAGTTATACTTGACATCGATATGCTTAGTTCTCTGATAAAACGTATTTTGATTTCTTGCAAAATGTATTGCACTTTGGCTGTCACAATGCACACATATCGAACTTAGCCGTGGACACAACTCCACTATGAGACCCTTCAACGACTTTGCCTCCTTAAATAATTCCACTGCTGCAATAATTCCACTTCCGTAGTCAATAAAGCCGCAACCTCTTGTAGAGAAGACATGAAACTAATTGCTGTACCACCAAAGTGAATACCATACCCGAAGTTGACTTTCTACTATCAAGGTCACACGCAAAATCAGAATCACAATAACCAACCCGGTGTCGTCAATGCCAAACATAAGGCATAAATCCGATGTACACTTCATGTATCTACGAAGCCACTTTACTGCATCCAAATGTTGTTTTCCCGATTTTCCCATGTATCTACTAATCATGCTAACCGCTTGTGCTATATCCGGTCGGCTACATACCCTAGCATACATAATACTCCCAATGGCATTTGTGTATGGAATGCCCCTCATGTCTTCTTCCTCTTGCTTGGCCCGAGGGCACAAGTCCTTTGAGAGCTTGAACTGAGAACCTAGAGGAGTAGAAAAATACTTGGCGTCGCCCATCGCAAATCTCTTCAACACCTTCTCAATGTATCTTGTTTGATTTAGATACAAATAAGCCTTGCTTCTATCCCTCACTATCTCCATCCCTAAGATCTTCTTTGCATCTCGCAAATCTTTCATGTCAAACTCTTTTAACAATTGACTCTTTAGCTCCTCCACCTCAAGCATATTCTTGCAAGCAACCAACATGTCATCGACATATAACACTAGGTAGATTAAGGGCCCCGCATTCGTACTCCTCATGTAAACACTACTATCATATGAGCTACATGCAAAATTATGTGCTATCATGAAAGCATTAAACTTCCTATACCATTGCCTTAGAGATTGCTTCAAGCCATACAATGACTTCTCCAACCTACACACATGATTTTCCTTTCCGATCACCTCAAATCCTTTTGGTTGTAGCATATAAATTTCCTCGTCTAAATCACCGTGGAGAAAAGTCGTCTTAACATCCAATTGATGTAATTCCAAGTCCTCCATCGCCACCAAAGCTAGTAGGGCTCTAATCGAAGAATGTTTACCACGGGAGAGAACACCTCATGGAAATCAATGCCTTCGACTTAAGAATAACCTTTTGCAACTACTCTCGCTTTGTAGATAGCACCAATTTCACTTACAACCCACAATCCTCTTATTCTTGGGTGCTTCACAATAGACTAAGTACCATTCTTCTCAAGAAACTCCATATCTTGCTTCATGGCTCCAAACCACTCACTTGCATCTATCAAACTCATTGCTTCCTTGAAAGAACCCAGATCATCACCACCTTCTACCTCACTTGCAACCGTGAGAGCATAGGCCACGTAATCACACTCCTCAGTGTACCTCCTTGTTGATTTAATTTGCCTCTTTGACCGATGTACATTGTGAGATGTTGATTCCATCGGTTAATACGTATCATTCTCAACCCTTGTTGCTTCCTCATCCATAGGTGACTCCACCTCCTCACAAGCATCATGTGTTGTACCTACATTGTTAGTAACAACAATATCCAAAGAACAAGCAAATATAGATGACTCATCAAACTTGACATCCCTAGAAGTTATTATCCTTCTAGTTTTGCCACACCAAACTCTATAGCCCTTGACGCCCAAACCATAGCCAAAAAATATGCATTTTCTAGCTCTAAGTTCAAGTTTCCCCTCATTAACATGTATGTATGCATTACATCCAAAAATTTTCAGATTTGAGTAATCAATAGGAGAAGAATACCATACCTCTTAGGGACACTTAAAGTCAAGAGCGGTGTGTGGAGAACGATTGATCAAGTAGCATACCGTCGAAACCGCCTCAGCCCAAAACTCTTTTCTAAGCTTTGCTTGACTCAACATGCATCTTGCCCTCTCTAACAATGTCTTGTTCATCCTCTTTGGCCACCCCGTTTTGTTTAGGCCTACCTACACATGTGCGATGCCTTGTGATACCCTCTTTAGCGCAAAACTTGAGAAACTCTTTCTTAACGAACTCAAGCCCATTTTCAATCCTCAATGTCTTGATTCCACGCTCCATCTTCTTCTCTATCATTGTCTTCCAATCAATAAAGACACCCATCACCTCATCTTTAGTCTTTATAAAGAAACACAAAACTTTCCTTGAATAGTCATCAATGAACGTAAGAAGATAACTACAACCACCTAAGGACACCTTTCTTGATGGACCCCAAAGATCCGAATGAATGTAATCAAGAATCCTCTTAGTGTTATGGACAGCGAGTTTGAAGCTCACCTGTTTATGCTTCCCATAAACGCAATCTTCACAAAATTGCAATGCTCCGAGCTTCTTCCCACCAAAGACTCCCTTCTTACTCAACACGTTCATCCCTTGCTAACTCAAGTGCCTAAGTCTCGTGTGCCAAAGTTTAGTTTCTTGTTCACTCATAGTGGAAGAAGAAACATGTCCCAAACGGGTAACCAAGGACCCTTGTAGAACATACAATGGACCCACCATGCTACCCTTCGTCAAAATCAACGAACCCTTTGTAATTTTCATCACTCCACCTTCACAAGTGCACCTACAACCAAGAATGTCTAATGTACCCAAGGAAATGAGATTCTTTTTCAAACCAGGAACATGCCTAACTCCATCAAGGACTCTAATCACCCTATCATGCAACTTCATGGCTATACTCCCAATACCCACAATCTTGCATGTGTCATCATTACCCAAAGTAACACTTCCACCATCTACCTTCTCATAGGTAGTGAAGAAATCCTTGTGGGGAGTCATGTGAAAAGAGCATCCTTAGTCAAGAATCCACTCTCTATCTCCTTTGTACTAGTGCGTCACAACCAAAGCACCACCATCGTCACTATCATTGACGTAACTCGCATCACCGGATGTAGTATCCTTAGAATCCTTCTCCCTTTGCATTCTCTTGCACTTCCAACAATCTTTCTTGATATGCCCCTTTAACTTATAAAAGTGGCATGTCTTAGCCTTATTTGAGGCCCTAGATTTAAACCTACCCTTGCTCCTACCTCCAATACTACTATCATTCATCCTACCCCTTACAAATAACCCATCATTGGTACCATTATGTTTTTAGGTTAATTGTTTCTCAATTAAATTTCTTTGCACCAATGCATTCTTCACATCATCACTACTAAGGACATCCCTTCCATATAGCACTGTCTCCCTAAAATTCTTGTAAGAGGAGGGTAAAGAACAAAGTAAGAATATGGCCAAATCCTCATCATCCACCACAACATCAATGTTGTGTAAATCCATGACTATGGTACTAAACTCATCCAAATGACTCTTAAGAGAACCACCCTCTTCAAGACTAAGGTCATATAATCTACTCTTCTACAACAACCTATTGGTGATACTCTTGGCCATATACAATGACTTAAGTTTGTCCCAAATGCCGTTTGTAGTAGATTCCTTCACAACTTCCCTAAGCACTTCATTGGAGAGACACAATTGAATTGCACTCAATGCCTTTGAGTAAATTTCCTCCCATTTATCCATATTCTTCCTTGTGGCATCTTATCTACACCATCTAAAGCTTTTTGCACTCCATGTTGCACCAATATGGCCTTCATCTTCACTTGCCATAAACCAAAGTTTTGATTCCTATCAAACTTTTCAATATCCAACTTCATGGATGCCATTTCTTGTGCAAGATCAATCAAGAAATCTAAAAAACAACCTCTAAGATCCCTTGCTGTGATACCAATAGAACTAATTACGCACTATATGCCCAAGGATCAAAGGCTTGATCCCAAGAACACTTTTCACATAAACATCCAAAACACAATTTGAATATGTGCAACCTAAGAAGAACAATTAATAAGAAAATAAGAACACAATCAAAAGCACAGCAAGATTTAAATGATTCACCCCTGTTATGAAAGGTGTGACTTGAGTGCACATTTGATGGGTGCATTCATGTGGTGACTCTTGGGATGGAATCCCATAAGTATGTCATGGATGGGTGTATTAAGTTGAGTCTTGATGATTGTGATTTATGATGGTGATTAAAAGTATGGATTAATGAGGTAATGAAGTATGAGTTATTCATGGGAGTTTAATGAAGAAGTGTAAAGGTTTAATTCAAGATGCTCTACAATGCAAAGTCGAGCAAAACTGTCAGAATTTCACTGAAGTGCCGCTCGACCAGCTCGCTCGATCAAGCGAGCTTCGGAATGGGCCGAGCGAGCAGACAAAATGTAACCAGAAACTTCCTGTAGCTCGCTCGACCAGGTCGCTCGACCGAGCGAGCCTCTGCTTTGGTCGAGCGATGTCTCTGATACTCCTAGGATGCTGTTTTTGACTCTTCAAGTTCTTGGGGATATTTCATTATCATTTATTCATAGTTTTAATGTACTTAATGTTACTTAGTGAGATCTCTTCTATAAATAGAGAGCTCTCATTCACACATCAAGAATAATCCACAAAATGCACCCCAAGCCAAACACTAGCCTATATCTCTTCTTTATTGTAATTCTCCATATTTGAGAGTTCTTTGAACTCCTTTGATAATATAAGAGATACTACACACCGGAGGACGTAGCCTAAATTGGGTGAACCTCGTTAAATTTTTGTGTCGTTTTATTGCATTACTTTCTCCTACAAACATCGATATCATTGATAGCTTAATTTTTTTGTCACAAAACCTCATACATTCGATCTT
Source organism: Amaranthus tricolor (assembly GCF_026212465.1). NCBI lineage: Eukaryota > Viridiplantae > Streptophyta > Magnoliopsida > Caryophyllales > Amaranthaceae > Amaranthus > Amaranthus tricolor. The sequence continues at coordinate 13,746,511 of NC_080060.1, read as the reverse complement.
GGCAATATTGGAGTTTGAAACACATTGTTCGAACTCTAATATATCATCGTTTTCAACCCCTAATTGGGCTACGTCCACTGTCCTAGCCTAGATGTCTTATTGCTTCTTTAACAAGTTCTCCAATAGAGATGTACACTTGATGATGATTATAATTGAGGAAGAAGAGAAAAGAGAATAGAGAGAATTACGTAGAAAGAAAATGAGGAAAAATGAAAGCAATCAATGAAATCTATGTGTTTAGCCCTATTTATAATGCATGGGGCCTAAACACTTACAAGAGATCCTAAGACCAATCAAGAACCGAAACAAAACAACAAGCATTTTGATCCAGCACCAGCCGCCGAGTCTGCTTTCCCTTGGCCAAGGGAAAAGCCGACTCGGTATTTGCTTCTGCCTCAAATCATCATTTGTTCCTTTAACCCTTACATCCTTATATCTGAATTATCATTTTGCCCCTTCTTTAAACACAACATATTATACCATGATTAAAGACATTAAGTCACACTAATCACCACACTTTAGTTCTACCAAAATTTGACTCAGTTCATTCTCTTCTTGGGGATGAAAGCCTTCTTGAGAAGCAATTTTAGCTGTTTTGGAGAGATTGTAATACAAATATCTGATTTTTGAGCTTTCGCTATGAAAGCAAAACTTTGCTTGATTTTTGAGCTTTCGCTATGAAAGCATAACTTTGCTTGGACCATAGATTATAGAATGAGATTTTCAGCTAGTCTCTTGATAGGCCGTCTCTTTGAGAAATACATCTTAAACCCAACCTATTAAAGATTGATGTATACTACCGTATTCAATACTTACTTCCATTATCCTTAATGCCTACTTACCGTATCCTTAATATACTTTTAATATCTTAAATGTCTACTTACATCATTTTTAATGTCTACTTACAATATTTAAAAAAATATATGATGAGCCAGCCTATTAGATACTCTCTCTTCACAAGAATTTGTGTGAGATTTTAGAGTAACCAAAAAATATATAATGAGCCAGCCTATTAGATACTCTCTCTGCACAAGAATTTGTGTGAGATTTTAAAGTAACCAAAAAACTAATGCATTAAAAGAAAAATTAGCCAAAAATAGAAAATATTTTTAACTTGCAATTCTAATATTTATTTTATAAAAATTAGACGCATTAAAAGAAAACGAAACTTATTGTATTCAAGCGGTTTTTAATTGCAATTCTAATATTTGTTAAAACCGCTTACAATGTCAATAATTCCTAAAAAGAAAAAACGCTATTAGCAATTTTAGACACCCGTTAAATTTAATAATTAATCATCTAATCCTACGTTAAACCTATTGAGAATAATAAAAATTTAGATTCCTTAAAGAAAGAAAGAAAATCTCGTCAAATAAGCGTTCAATAAAGAATGAAATATAGAATCTTAAGGTTAAGTGAGATTGAAACTTGGAATGGCGTAGAAACCGCTCCAAAGTCAACCAATCAAGCAAACCCTAAATATATTTTTGAATTCAGGTCAGCAGCACAACATTCAAATAGAATGATGCGAAACAAGCATCCAGAACCCAAACATAGGTGAACATAAGAAGCACAACATTCATTTTCTAATGTCAGAAAAAACAACGAAATGGTATATTTTAGTGCAAGTTAAGGCATGCTTGCTGCAGTGTTTCGCCACATATCTATAGGCGCGCACCCAACTTTCAGACTAAAAGACTTGTATACTAAAATAATAACGAGATTTGGACCAAGCACATTTAATCTCTTCTCTTCCTCTTCTTCTCTTTATTTTCCATTGAATTCTTAAGCTGCAAAAGAGACAAAACCCTGTTAGCTCTGCGCGGCCAAACCTTTTCCATTGCTTGCTTCCTCTGGTTTTTATTAGTCGCTACAAATAGTAATATTTTGTGAAGAGGAAATGTCACTATCTGTAGCAACTAATACAAATCAGAGAAATTATTTTTGATTTTATTTGTGGGGGTGAGTGTGAGCAGGTAGGATGCTAAACATACCATGATGATTAGAATCCTGACAAATACAGCAACAAAGTCGGTGAAGAGAGTCAAAGCGTGTTTCACATAGTCCAGGTCTCCAAAGTGAGCCTTCTCAATAATCTCCTGAGTGTCAAAGACTATGTACCCAAGAAAAACCAAGAGGCCAAAATACAACTGCAACATCAATACATTAAAGATTTGTCAATACATCCCTTTAAACAGAAAGAACACTAGAAAGAATTCAATCATCCAGATCAGCTGTTAAAGCCAATATGACTATAGCTTCCACCAACGGAAACCATTCAACTGACAACATTGTTCAAGTGTTGTGATATGCATATCTCCTAGCCCTTAGGGCTACACTAACTCTTAAGCATAGATATATTACCCAAAATAGTACTCCCTCCTATCCAAGCTAGTAGTCTAATTTAGTTTTTCACACTTGCCGAAGCAACATTTTACCCCTTAATATCTTTAATTGTTCTTAATTGCAAAATTATAAAAAGTTGATTTTAATAATACTTACATTGAACCAAATCAAACCAGATCAAACACGAATACATTTTAACTTATAGATTAAAAATAAAATACAAATTAAGGGTTACAAGTGAATATTAAACAAAAACTAAATCGGACTACTAGCTTGAATAGAAGGGGCATTAATTTTGGAATTTACGACCAAATTACACATCAATCGATGTTATCGACATTCGATTTTTTTATTTAAGGTTCTCATCCATAAAACTCATGTCTTAGGTTTTGGGACTTGGAACTATGAATAACATGTTTCCTAATTTAATCATAATATCTTCTAGTTTATTCATCTATTAAACTAACTACTTTATCCATATTATTGTACTACAAGTTGCTGTTGAATTAGACCTGTCTAAAAGTAAAGCATACCTCAAACTTAAAAAGAGATGCACTGCCTCCAAAAATATTGGAGGCGAACTGCAGCCAGAAGAGGATTGATACACCAGATGAAAGCAAAGCCCCCAAATATAGAAACTCCCTTCGCCTTGCAAACACGGCAACTGCAGAAAAGCAGCCAAATGCAATCGCACAACCAACAAAGCCAGTAACCAAAATGCTGCATCGCAAAGCATAGAAGCAAATCTATAAATGAAAAATTGATGCCCAACATAAACAAGGAAGAAAAGGTCTATATATTGGAAACATTTTAATCTAAAATTTGTACTCAACAATTTTCAAGAACATCCAAGTGGCTGCAAGAAAACAAACCCCCATCCTCTAACATGAAATGAGGTGTTCCCTAGCATCTCATACTACACCTGATATCAGCAGTTCCATTCTGAGATTGTAAACAGTATTATAATCAACGGTTTAAATGTATCAAATGCAAAAGGGAGTACGAGTTGGGAACAATTTCTGCCCTAGAGTTAGAAACAATGTTCTGCCCCTGATAAATACCAGAGAATTTGCCATTTCAGAACTCTCCTACGAAAACATAATAACCTACACTCCCATCATAAGATAACTTAACATGAGAGAATAGAATAGAAGCAAAATCCTAAGCCCCCAGACTGCGAAACAAAGTTAACTTGCATTTGATACTGTACACAAGAAACATGGCAGAATCCACAGAACTTGTTTAATAATTCCAATTATTTGCCATTTGTTATGTCAATGATCATGGATGAAACAGGCAAATTTTTTTAACTTTAAACACCAGAATGCATTAACCAACAGGAAAGGGAAATGACATCAAAGACGATTATATCAAGCCATGAACGTACCTCATTACATTTACATTTATATTAGAACTGTCAACATAAACAACACTAAATTCGGAGACTGTTTCAATAACAACCGAAGATAAGCCATTTCAATGATGTAACAATCTCAAAAACTCATTCAAAGAATCGGTCATCAAAATAATTCATATACACTCACATACAACAAAATAACTCATATACACTCTCTCGTATGATTAGGTTAAGTTTAATTCAAGGAATAGAATTGAGCCATCCAAATAAATACCTATAATCAATCTGAATAGCCAAGTCAACCAAAGGACCAATCGATGCTCCTTCAAAAACAGCGGCAGCCATCAACAGCCTACACCTTTTTGTCTGTTCAGCACATTAAGCAAACCACATCACAAGACCGCAATTAAAAAGTACATTGCGTAACACAAGATTAAACACAACTTAAATTACCTCCTCATATGGAGGGGAAGAAAGCAGCCAGACCATACAACCCAAACAAGCAAGAGTTGTCAAGAGACCTCCAATGTTCCAAAGGATATGCAGATAAGTTCCAACTACCGATGCGACCAAAGCACAGCATAACGTAAAGTATACCTGAAATTAAAGGTTCAAAACATCAATACCTGATTCATCAACCAAGAGCAGAACATACAATTATGAAATAATGGAAGAATAAATCCTCTTAACAGAACAAAGAAAACGAATCATATAGAAGAAGAATATAAATGACTGAATCAAAACAATTAATTTTCAACACAAATAAGCTCAAAGAAACAGAATTTTACAGATAATTCATTCAAAATCGTAAATGCTTTCCCAAAAGGTACACACAAAACAATTAGAGGGAAACTAATTTTTTATCCAATAACAATCAAAACCCTAAATTAGACATGGTTACGACACTACAAAATTCTCAAACCCTAAACTTTCGAATTCAACGTTTCAACAAAATAATGCGAAGTTACCCCCACAAATCGTCAAAAACTATAAGAACACAGAAAACGAGTAACCCAAATTCGTCAATTACACTAAATCTATCATCCTTTCATCAAATCAAATTCAGATAAAATTAAACAAAAAGAACAGAAGATGAACCTGTTTAAGATGAGATTTGACGGCTAAGCTTTCAAATTCGACAGCACACAATTTGTTTTTCAAAAAAAAAAAAAGAAAAAAAAACCCAGAAATCATTAAATACTACGAACGCCTAATAATCATGACTGAAATTCTTAAATTACACTCAATCTAACAACGTTACATCAAATACAGACAAAATTAGACAAAAATGACAAAACAAAAAATCAACCTGTTTAAGATGAGATTGAACGGTGGGAGAAATTTCACCCAAGTTCTTAAAAGTATCAAAATTCCAAGAAGTTCCATAACCAGATTGCGATTGGAAATACGACGAGTATGACTCCATTACTTCTCTTTCTTCCCTTCGAAATTCAAGATTTTCAGTGTCCTAGAGAATAAAACTTTCCGTGGGCAGATGATTAGATAAATTTACAATTATTGATCAACCTTTTTATGGGAGAGTAAATGGTATTCTTTATATAGGGTTTTGTTAGAGTTAGTTTTCTGGAAATTTCTGTTTCTTTATTTATTGACCATCGCCGCGATGTATAATTAGACTTTTCCGGATAATTCTAAAATCTAAACGGAAATTTTCCAGAAATACATGGAAAAATATTAAGTCAACATAAATTTATCATTTTATATAATATTAATTTACTTCGTCCATAAGGTTTTCCGGAACGACATGGCATAACCAATTGAATTTTGCCAAGCAAGCATCATAAGCAATTCTTGACAATGAGATTCTTCATCCACAAATTTGAGACAAGAGAAACGGTCTCAATTAGGGTCGGCAAATGCTGACCCGACCTGCTAACCTGATCTGAAACCGACCCGAAATTAACGGGTTTGGGTTTAGATTTTTGACCCAATTAATTAAATGAGTCAACCCGACCTGATCTGTTTATTAAATGGGTTAGGTTCAGGTTGAATATTTAAACCCGAAAAAAACTTGTTTAACCCATTTATTAAATGGGTCAATCAAGTCAGGTCGATCCATATTTAACCCATTTAATAACCCATCGAAAATTTTAAATAAATTAATAAACTCATAAATCATAAAGATGATGACTAGAAATTTATTAACCCAAATAAACTAATAAAGTCATAAGAGATAAGACTTATATTCTCATAAGCTGATACAGACATTTGTGCGCCTCCTCATATTCTCATATTCTCATAAACCCTAAAAATTTGTGCGCCTCCTCAGCTCTTCTGTGACTGTTCCCCATCTCCTTCCTTTTCTATTCTCTGTTCCTCAGCGCCTACACCTTCTCCTTCATCTTCTCTGCGGCAAGGTAAGTATTATTTCATTGTTGTCCGATTTTTCTGATTTTTTTGATCGATTTTATTTTTCTGATTTGGATTGTGTTCGATTTTTTTGATTTTTTTGTGTTTGATTTTAATGTTCATTGCTATTACTGCTATTTTCATTGTTCTTAATCCCATCTTTGATTTTTGTGTTATTTAAGGTTCGATTTTTTCGACTTTGTTTGGGTTTTATTTTCACAAAATTGGTAATTTGCATCTTGTTTTTGATTTCATATCCTCATTAAATCTCAATTCTTTCTTCCTATTATTCTACTTATTCTCTTTATTTACTCCATTTTTTGGTTTCCTGACCCAATTTTTGCAAGATTCATATGTTTTGGACTTTGAAGCATGTTTAATTTCATTATAAAATGTGAATATAATATTTGGGTCAGATGGGTCAAATGGGTCAAATGACCTGAAATATGTGGGTTTAATGACCCATTTAATTAGCAGGTTAAATGGGTCATTAGCAGGTTGACCCGACTTGCTACAGATCAGGTCGGGGTTTCAATTTTTGACCCATTTAATTAAATGGGGCAGGTTCAGGTCAAGGGTCTATTGACCCATTTATATATGACCCGAACCTGAAAAT
>NC_080060.1:13731339-13739722 GCF_026212465.1 Amaranthus tricolor | reverse complement strand
AAATACGGCTATGAACCTTTAGTTCATAACGATTCAAAACACGGCTATAACTTTACAAGTTAATAGCGTAAATCAAAATGCAGCTATTACTTTACAAGTCAATAGCAAAACAATACGGCAAATGACAAATATGATATCATTTGCGAAACAAACAAAACTTATGTACCAAGCGTATTTATTCAAAACTCATATTAAATCAATAATTTAACAGCACTTTAAAACGTGGGAATATATGGACCGTCAGGAAGTAGGCTTGATCTAAATCCTTAGAATACGGGTGATCGTCATCACCGAAAATACGGTTCTTGCAAGAACGAAACGGGATCGGGGGCTCGAGACCGATCCGAATAACCATTACCTATTATCAAGCTATAGGATTTCACAATAATCCGGATATAAATATCCGTTGTCAATTCCCAAAAACGGACATTTTTCAATGTCAAACATTTCAATATAAAACAAAACAATAATTCAATTGATTTTCTCTGAAATCAACAATCATACCTCATTTTCATAATACAGTATTTCAAGACTCGTATTTTATAAGTTAGTAGCATACAAAACATGCTTTTGTAATCTCTTTAAATGAATACAATATTTAAAAGCTCATATATAAAATCATATGCACATTCAAAACAATAATTTAATAAGGACCAGGAGCAAGGTCAAACAAGGTTAAAATCCACAGTTTCAAACACCAAACGATTTTGCTCAAATATCAATAGTAGTAATACCACATCTTATAAAACATAACTTGAACTTTGAAATACATGAATTAAATTTAAAAGATAGGATAGTAGTTTGCTTGTAGATTACCTTTCTACGCCATGAATAACAATCAATAATTAAAATACCAATCAATTCATATGTTCCCAAATTTATACTTGAACCAAACACTCATATTATTCAATTAAGATCCACAACCCAACAATACCAATCCAAAAAGGGAAAACAATAAACCTAAGTTAATCTCAATTACTCAATAAATAACCTTAAATCTCCAATTTATTTTATACTTCCTAATCCCACATAATAAATTCCATTTTAGTACCATAACAGAACACTTGTTAGTAATTTCGTCATAACTCTCTCATACGAACTCATTTTGGGGCGATTCAAGTGCCCACACGACCATGACTCGAAGCTCTACAAATCTCACGAAGATACCAGAACCCAAAAACAATCAAAACTATCCCAAAATAGCCAAAACAGAAGGGTCAGTATTGATTTTCCTGACAGCCTGCTGGTATGTCACTGTTTTGAACATAACTCTCTCATACGAACTCATCTTGGGGCGATTCAAGTGCCTACGTGATTGCGACTCGAAGCTCTACAAACATCATGAAGACATCAGAATCCAAAAACAATCAAAACTATCCCAAAATAGCCAAAACAGAAGGGTCAGTATTGATTTTCATGACAGCCTGCTGGTACGTCACTGTTTTGAACATAACTCTCTCATACGAACTCATCTTGGGACGATTCAAGTGCCTACGTGATCGCGACTCGAAGCTCTAAAAATATCATGAATACAGAAAAACCCCAAAACGACTTTAACTATTTCAAAAACAGCAACAGAAATTCGCACATAACAAAACGGAACCTCATTGTCGATTTTTATGACAGTCTACTAGTATTTTGGACATAACTTCCTCATACGAATTCATCTCGAGGCGATTCAAGTGCCCACACGACCGCGAATCAAAGCTCTACAAATCTCAAGCAGACATAAGAACCCAAAAACAATCAAAACTATCCCCAAAATAGCCAAAAAAGAATGTTCAGATTATGAACTGAAATTTCAATATCCAAATATTAAATTTCATACTAGAAACCAAATAACCCAAATAACCAATACTTATCAACACTAGCAAGAACCCAATTACTAATTAAACTCATGTACTCTAATTAAATTCAAGTTGATACCCAAATTGAATCCACGACCCAAATTGAATCCAAGACCCAAATTGAATCCACATACCAAACTACCTGATCCAAACACGCCAAGCAATGTATGGGAATGGATTGAACACACGAAATATGGAAGGATATTCCAAGACTGACAAGCAGCTTCTTGAATAGAGTTGGACTGCCAAGCCTCTTTTCAAGACAACAATGAAGAATTCCTTTGATTAATCAATGGAATGATCAATGTTCTTGGATAGATTGAAGTGCAATCTTGAAGAATGATCAAGAGGATGCACGTTCAAATGGAGGGCAAACTGGCCCAAGTAACCCAATTGCAAGCAATTGAAGAAAATTCAAACACTTGAAATTTTCTGAAATTTGGAATTTTTATTCAACATTCAACAACCCCTTTACAATGATTGAATCACTTATTTATAAAGCTAAGAATGAAAGATAGGCTAATTACATGAAGGTTTAACGGCTAATAACGGCTAATTACACGTGTACATAAAGACTTAAAACAACACAGAAACAAGGCAGCAGCTCTTTGGTTAATCTGCCAACTACGCGACCTTGTACTCTGATTTCAATGTCTTTCTGGTGACTTTCAAGAGGGCTCTTGGACCATGGTGGCTAGACCCATGTGTAAAGATTCCAAATATGCCTTCCACGTCAGCATACGTGTTCAGGTCATGTCTGGGTGAGCTTGCCAAGGTGGCCTGCTCAATGGTCAGAGTTTGTGGTCTGCTTGAGCTGGTTGTCTTTGTTGACTGAGTGACCTTGGCCTCAAGTTTCCATGAGCTTCCAATGATCATGCGTGGGACCTTTGGACCATGATGGCTAGGTCCTAGCGTGGAGATTCCAATTATGTCCTCCACGTCATCACTTGGGCTCGGATTGCATCTGGGCGGGCTTGTCAAGGTAGCCTGGTCGCTGGTCAGTGTCTGCTGGTCTGATCTTGATTGTTTTGTCCTTGTTGTTGGCTTTACTTGTATGCTCCTTGTTGCTTGGCTTTCTATAATTAGCTCATTGTCTCTTGGCTTGTCTTGGTCTGAATTTTGATCATCAATACTCATTGATGATGTCCTTAAAACAGAACCAAATGCAGCATGATCAAATTCTTCAACAGGAACATTAATGTGTTCTTTGTTGTTTTTGTTGATGTTGTTCCTTAGCTTGCTGTTGCTTCTTGAGTCTTCGTTGATGCCTTCATGTGAGCCTAGCTGATATGGCTCACTACCTTAAAACATTCAATTAATACTTAAATAGAATAGTTTGTGGATTACCTCAATCACCATTGAAGGAAGAGGAAGGAGGTGGTATGGTGGTGTGGTGACACAGGGGCCCAAAATCGGTTGGAAGGAAGGCCAAAACCGGTTGTCCTTGTTGCTGTTTGCTGGCGGCTGCAAGGAGTCACCACCTGCTGTTGGTGGCTACTGTCGGCTGCGGGGGAGGAGGTGTAGCTAGCGGTGCAGGCTGCTCGTGGAAGGGAAAAAACGTGGCCTGTGGTGGCACTGAGGCTGCTAAACCGTGAGGGAGAGGGGAGTGGGACGTGAGAGAAGAGGGTAGAGAGGGATTGGGAAAGTGGGTTTGTATGAAGGAGAAGAGGTTTTTCGGTTTATTTGGGGTAAAATGGGTTTTATTTTTAGCTTTGACCCATTAAATTCTATTAAAGCCGTCTCATCGTAAAACAGTCTTATATAAGACGTTTTGTAAGGGTACAATAGGCGATTTATGAAATAAGTAATATTTCGTAATTGGTAGTATGAATAAGGATTGCATTTAGGAATTTATTTTTCAATACTTTATTTAAATTTATTTTTATAAAGATAAGATAGTAATCAATTAATAAAATATAATCAAAATACACTTTTATCGAAGTATTCTTTGTACGAATTTTATACATTAAATAAAATATACCTTTTTCTTGAAAATGTTAACAAATGAAATACTTGAGTCAGTATTATCAAAATAATAATATTATTACTCGGATTAACTTACTTAATAACCCCAATCAGCTTAATAAACTTATAATTAAGCTTTATTAAATGTAGTCTATTTCAGTATGCTCTTACGTCATCTTAATCATTTACACATTTACTACCCAAAATCGACTTAGGACAAAACCATCCAATTTTTATTGGAGGTTCGCAAGAATTTAGCTCCTCGTAAGCCACACTAAACTCACAAATAAGAAAATTTTGTTAGTAATTCGGTCATTAAAACAATTAAACAACAATGCCTAACTTGTAAGATAATGAACATCACCTCATGTAGACATGGAAAAGAGCTACGTTCAACATCTCTCCTCTCAAAAATTGCCCGATGTCACTAGGACCAATAATTACAAACGGGCTCTCTAAAAAGCAGTATTGCTCTTTCAGCAGGTTCAGAATGAGTGGGTCCTCCTCACTTATGCGAGATGCACAATAATGCAGCCATTTGCAATCTTGAGAGAGATCTTTTAGCTCCTTATCAGTCAAAACTGGAGTGCTTGGCATCGACTTTGACCCAGTCGACACCTTTGCTGAGGAACCGACCTCCCTCCAAGATCCCTTTGGAATCTTTTGCTATTTCAATTTATACAATTAAATTAGTGTGAGCATGTAATTAAAAAAATAAAAAAAAAAAAGGTATAAAGGATTCTTACCATGTTAGTGAATCGGACCCAAGCATATAGCCATGTGATGAAACTACCTAGAGCGTGTGAGAGTTTCTCAAGGCTCCATGCTGGCATTGGAACCGGGAGTAAGAAATCTTCAAACCCCTTTAGAATAGTTTCCACGGCCACACTGATGTGGCCACTTGTAACAGGCATTGAATGCACTGTTTAGCCCTCTTTGTTTGGCTGGGCCACACCATATGCAACCACAGTTAAGTCGCCATCACTAGCAACACCTAACTGAGGCAACAAAAGAGAAGAAGGAGTCGCCTCCTGAAAATTGTGTCGTTTAGTATAATAAGCATCATAAAAAATATTAAAACGCGTTGCAGTTTAAATTAATAAGTGCTTATATATTTAAAAACTATGTACCTGTAGCACTGGCTCTGGAGTGGGCTCCGGATTTTGAGCAACGGAGTTTCCTGATCCTCGACAATCAGGTTTGCCAAGTCAACAATGGGTGCTCCCATCTTCTGCAACACGGCGGCCAGCTTGGCGAGAACGTCCTTCGTAATCTCCGCTCGGAGGGTTGCTACTTCATCCCGCAGCGCCGTTCGAGATTGAGTAGCAACACACTCTTTGCCGAATGCCTTCTGTAACCCCACGCAGACGCCTCCTTTTCCGACTACCCGCCCACTGTGGTCTTTCCCTAAGACCATATGCAATGCGTCAACATTGCCTCTTGGGGTGAACTCCCCCGTAGCTTCTTTTTCTTTCCAGCCCATCTGTTCAAATAAAAAGTGACATATATAGCAATTAGTATAAGTACATCAAAGCCAAAGAATACAAAACAAATCAAGAATATACTTAATAATTTCAAAACTCACCACAGCATCAGCAACTTTCTTCGTTCCCGGATCATTAATGGTAAATTTACCACTTGCATCTCGGGAATGAAGCCCGCAATACCAATCACGCGCCCGATCTCCAGCAGGAGTATTCACGGATGCGGAGGTAGTCGTAGATGAAGGCGTGGATGAACTTTGATTGGGGTATAAACCCGCATCCACCCACTCTTTTCGGACCTCATCGTACGTTTTCTGGCCCAAGCGATGGTAAACCAATCTCGCACGACCCTAACATCCTTTGTCTTACCCGAAATGTTCATGAGAGTCCCGAGTATGGCATCGTATACATTTTTCTCTATATGCATAACGGCAAGACAATGCCTAACCTGTAGATCTCTCCAATATGGAAGCTTCCAAAAGATTGATTCTTTTTTCTATAATCGGTCTTCACCCCCTTGCACTTGCCCCGTTTTACCAAATACAGTCTCAACTCCCTTAACTTGTTCATAAACCTCATAACCGGGCAACGGTCTACGAGCTACACGGTCCTCAACCTCCCCGTTGAACAACTTCTTCTTCTTACGATATTGGTGGTCTCGTGGGAGAATTTTCGATGGTGCATGAATACGTGTTTGCACTTAGGAATCCACGTGGATTCCATGTCATCGATACATATTGGGCATTTTTTCTTCCCTTTATTCTTATACCCCGATAAGTTGCCATATGCCGGAAAATCATTAACGGTGCATAAAAGCATTGCACGCAAGATAAACTCCTCATTAGCATATGCATCAAACACTGAAACGCCTTCATCCCACATCTTTCTCAAATCCTCCACGAGAGGTGCAAGATACACATCTATGTCATTGCCAGGTTGTTTAGGACCCGAGATAAGAAGCGAAAGCATTATGTACTTACGCTTCATACACAACCAAGGTGGCAAATTATAGATCACTAAAAGTACCGGCCAAGTACTATGTTGAGAGCTAATATTGCCGAATGGGTTCATTCCATCCGTACATAGTCCGAGCCTTAAATTACGAACCTCATCCCCAAAAGTCTTATGCAACCTATCAATACTCTTCCATTCCAGAGAATCAGATGGATGTGTGAGCAAGTGACCTTTCTTCACCCTATCTGCATGCCACCTCAAATTTAACGCATCTTTCTTTATAGAAAACAAGCGCTTGAATCTAGGTATTATTGGAAGATACCACAATACCTTAGCCTGGGGCCCTTTAGCATCCCGAGCCCCTTTACGCTTGTAGCGCAATAACCCATACCTAGGACACTCTTCTAAGTTCTCGTTTTCATTCCGATACAACACACAATCATTCGGACACGCATGAATCTTCTGGTACTCTAAGTCGAAAGGACACATGAGCTTTTTGGCATAATATGTCGACTTTGGAAGTTCATTTCCCTCAGGAAGCATCTCACCTAACGCTTCTAATAACATTGTGAAACTAGCATCACTCCAATTGAACTTTGACTTAATGTTGAAAATTGTCAACACTGCTGTTAGTTTGGTGAACTTTGTACATCCAGGGTACAAAGGCTTTTGAGAAGCCTCTGTCAACAAGTTAAAAACACGAGGACGTTTTCCTAACTCATCCTCGACTCCCTCCATCATATCATCAACACGATCCACATCCTCATCGACATTCTCTTCATCTGTCTCATACCCATTAACATGATCTACTACATCCTCATTGACATCGGCCACATTATTGACGTCCTCAACAACACTTTTCTCTTTGTAAACTCCCTCCTCACCATGCCAAACCCAAACATGATATTGAGGCCTAAACCCACGTCGAAGTATGTGCTCCCTAAGGATATCAACACTATCTACCTTTGATACATTGCCACAACTGACACATGGGCAATAAAAACCAACTACCCCCGTCCTAACTTGATGTTCAACCGCAATACTACAAAATTCTAATACGCCATCAATAAATTTCGACGATTCAATGCTTACATACATCCAAGAACGATCGTTTATCATCCTAATTAGTGTGATTAATTGATTCAAAACAAAATTAATACACAACTTTTAAACATATATACTTAACAAACTCTAACTAAGCACAAAATTAAGTAATAATCATTCATTTAACACTAATTAACCCAAATAATAACACAATGTTTTTTAAACTGTCCAAATGATGTTTATTGTAGTAACCAAAATTAATATTCATATAAAAACAATAAAAATGAAATCACATTCATAAACTTGGACAACTAATTAACATTCATATCAACAACGCATTCATTTAACCATAAACAATCCTAATTAAATCTAATTTACAAAATAGAAAAAAAATTACGATAAATTTAAAACTTAAAAACCACACAAATTCATAAATAAAATGAAGAAATTACTTAAAAATATAACAAAATATGATATATATGATAAATTTAAAACTTAAAAACAACAACAACATACACATTCATAAAGTATGACAAATTTAAACCTAATTTACAAACCACACACAAACCACATTCACAAATAAATACTAAATATGCAAATAATTAATAAACAAACCACATTTTTAACTAAATTACTAAATTCGTGAGTTTTGAAGATGAATTTTTGTCTTTTATTTTTGTGATATTAATTGATTTTTATGGGTTAATGACGGTAAAAAAAACTAGAACAAAGAGATGATTTTTAAGGCATCATGTATGTTATTATTATCATTATGCCCCGTACATTCCATTCACATTAAGTATGATTGAAGAATGATGATAATGATGAACAAGAACACAGTAGAAGAATAGTAGGGTTTATGAAAATTCGAAGTTTGATGATGAACAAGAACAACAAAGAATGATGAACAGCAGCAAATGATCGTTTGTGAAGATGAACATCAACAAGAATGATGAATAACAGCAAATGACCGTTTGTGAATGAAGATGAACACAAGAAACGAACACAAATCTTGATGCTTAATCTTATACGTTTGTGAAGATGAAGAAGAGGAACGAAGCAAATGAAGATGAAGATGAAGCCTTTTTT
>NC_080060.1:13658839-13726339 GCF_026212465.1 Amaranthus tricolor | reverse complement strand
CAATAAAGCCGCAACCTCTTGTAGAGAAGACATGAAACTAATTGCTGTACCACCAAAGTGAATACCATACCCGAAGTTGACTTTCTACTATCAAGGTCACACGCAAAATCAGAATCACAATAACCAACCCGGTGTCGTCAATGCCAAACATAAGGCATAAATCCGATGTACACTTCATGTATCTACGAAGCCACTTTACTGCATCCAAATGTTGTTTTCCCGATTTTCCCATGTATCTACTAATCATGCTAACCGCTTGTGCTATATCCGGTCGGCTACATACCCTAGCATACATAATACTCCCAATGGCATTTGTGTATGGAATGCCCCTCATGTCTTCTTCCTCTTGCTTGGCCCGAGGGCACAAGTCCTTTGAGAGCTTGAACTGAGAACCTAGAGGAGTAGAAAAATACTTGGCGTCGCCCATCGCAAATCTCTTCAACACCTTCTCAATGTATCTTGTTTGATTTAGATACAAATAAGCCTTGCTTCTATCCCTCACTATCTCCATCCCTAAGATCTTCTTTGCATCTCGCAAATCTTTCATGTCAAACTCTTTTAACAATTGACTCTTTAGCTCCTCCACCTCAAGCATATTCTTGCAAGCAACCAACATGTCATCGACATATAACACTAGGTAGATTAAGGGCCCCGCATTCGTACTCCTCATGTAAACACTACTATCATATGAGCTACATGCAAAATTATGTGCTATCATGAAAGCATTAAACTTCCTATACCATTGCCTTAGAGATTGCTTCAAGCCATACAATGACTTCTCCAACCTACACACATGATTTTCCTTTCCGATCACCTCAAATCCTTTTGGTTGTAGCATATAAATTTCCTCGTCTAAATCACCGTGGAGAAAAGTCGTCTTAACATCCAATTGATGTAATTCCAAGTCCTCCATCGCCACCAAAGCTAGTAGGGCTCTAATCGAAGAATGTTTACCACGGGAGAGAACACCTCATGGAAATCAATGCCTTCGACTTAAGAATAACCTTTTGCAACTACTCTCGCTTTGTAGATAGCACCAATTTCACTTACAACCCACAATCCTCTTATTCTTGGGTGCTTCACAATAGACTAAGTACCATTCTTCTCAAGAAACTCCATATCTTGCTTCATGGCTCCAAACCACTCACTTGCATCTATCAAACTCATTGCTTCCTTGAAAGAACCCAGATCATCACCACCTTCTACCTCACTTGCAACCGTGAGAGCATAGGCCACGTAATCACACTCCTCAGTGTACCTCCTTGTTGATTTAATTTGCCTCTTTGACCGATGTACATTGTGAGATGTTGATTCCATCGGTTAATACGTATCATTCTCAACCCTTGTTGCTTCCTCATCCATAGGTGACTCCACCTCCTCACAAGCATCATGTGTTGTACCTACATTGTTAGTAACAACAATATCCAAAGAACAAGCAAATATAGATGACTCATCAAACTTGACATCCCTAGAAGTTATTATCCTTCTAGTTTTGCCACACCAAACTCTATAGCCCTTGACGCCCAAACCATAGCCAAAAAATATGCATTTTCTAGCTCTAAGTTCAAGTTTCCCCTCATTAACATGTATGTATGCATTACATCCAAAAATTTTCAGATTTGAGTAATCAATAGGAGAAGAATACCATACCTCTTAGGGACACTTAAAGTCAAGAGCGGTGTGTGGAGAACGATTGATCAAGTAGCATACCGTCGAAACCGCCTCAGCCCAAAACTCTTTTCTAAGCTTTGCTTGACTCAACATGCATCTTGCCCTCTCTAACAATGTCTTGTTCATCCTCTTTGGCCACCCCGTTTTGTTTAGGCCTACCTACACATGTGCGATGCCTTGTGATACCCTCTTTAGCGCAAAACTTGAGAAACTCTTTCTTAACGAACTCAAGCCCATTTTCAATCCTCAATGTCTTGATTCCACGCTCCATCTTCTTCTCTATCATTGTCTTCCAATCAATAAAGACACCCATCACCTCATCTTTAGTCTTTATAAAGAAACACAAAACTTTCCTTGAATAGTCATCAATGAACGTAAGAAGATAACTACAACCACCTAAGGACACCTTTCTTGATGGACCCCAAAGATCCGAATGAATGTAATCAAGAATCCTCTTAGTGTTATGGACAGCGAGTTTGAAGCTCACCTGTTTATGCTTCCCATAAACGCAATCTTCACAAAATTGCAATGCTCCGAGCTTCTTCCCACCAAAGACTCCCTTCTTACTCAACACGTTCATCCCTTGCTAACTCAAGTGCCTAAGTCTCGTGTGCCAAAGTTTAGTTTCTTGTTCACTCATAGTGGAAGAAGAAACATGTCCCAAACGGGTAACCAAGGACCCTTGTAGAACATACAATGGACCCACCATGCTACCCTTCGTCAAAATCAACGAACCCTTTGTAATTTTCATCACTCCACCTTCACAAGTGCACCTACAACCAAGAATGTCTAATGTACCCAAGGAAATGAGATTCTTTTTCAAACCAGGAACATGCCTAACTCCATCAAGGACTCTAATCACCCTATCATGCAACTTCATGGCTATACTCCCAATACCCACAATCTTGCATGTGTCATCATTACCCAAAGTAACACTTCCACCATCTACCTTCTCATAGGTAGTGAAGAAATCCTTGTGGGGAGTCATGTGAAAAGAGCATCCTTAGTCAAGAATCCACTCTCTATCTCCTTTGTACTAGTGCGTCACAACCAAAGCACCACCATCGTCACTATCATTGACGTAACTCGCATCACCGGATGTAGTATCCTTAGAATCCTTCTCCCTTTGCATTCTCTTGCACTTCCAACAATCTTTCTTGATATGCCCCTTTAACTTATAAAAGTGGCATGTCTTAGCCTTATTTGAGGCCCTAGATTTAAACCTACCCTTGCTCCTACCTCCAATACTACTATCATTCATCCTACCCCTTACAAATAACCCATCATTGGTACCATTATGTTTTTAGGTTAATTGTTTCTCAATTAAATTTCTTTGCACCAATGCATTCTTCACATCATCACTACTAAGGACATCCCTTCCATATAGCACTGTCTCCCTAAAATTCTTGTAAGAGGAGGGTAAAGAACAAAGTAAGAATATGGCCAAATCCTCATCATCCACCACAACATCAATGTTGTGTAAATCCATGACTATGGTACTAAACTCATCCAAATGACTCTTAAGAGAACCACCCTCTTCAAGACTAAGGTCATATAATCTACTCTTCTACAACAACCTATTGGTGATACTCTTGGCCATATACAATGACTTAAGTTTGTCCCAAATGCCGTTTGTAGTAGATTCCTTCACAACTTCCCTAAGCACTTCATTGGAGAGACACAATTGAATTGCACTCAATGCCTTTGAGTAAATTTCCTCCCATTTATCCATATTCTTCCTTGTGGCATCTTATCTACACCATCTAAAGCTTTTTGCACTCCATGTTGCACCAATATGGCCTTCATCTTCACTTGCCATAAACCAAAGTTTTGATTCCTATCAAACTTTTCAATATCCAACTTCATGGATGCCATTTCTTGTGCAAGATCAATCAAGAAATCTAAAAAACAACCTCTAAGATCCCTTGCTGTGATACCAATAGAACTAATTACGCACTATATGCCCAAGGATCAAAGGCTTGATCCCAAGAACACTTTTCACATAAACATCCAAAACACAATTTGAATATGTGCAACCTAAGAAGAACAATTAATAAGAAAATAAGAACACAATCAAAAGCACAGCAAGATTTAAATGATTCACCCCTGTTATGAAAGGTGTGACTTGAGTGCACATTTGATGGGTGCATTCATGTGGTGACTCTTGGGATGGAATCCCATAAGTATGTCATGGATGGGTGTATTAAGTTGAGTCTTGATGATTGTGATTTATGATGGTGATTAAAAGTATGGATTAATGAGGTAATGAAGTATGAGTTATTCATGGGAGTTTAATGAAGAAGTGTAAAGGTTTAATTCAAGATGCTCTACAATGCAAAGTCGAGCAAAACTGTCAGAATTTCACTGAAGTGCCGCTCGACCAGCTCGCTCGATCAAGCGAGCTTCGGAATGGGCCGAGCGAGCAGACAAAATGTAACCAGAAACTTCCTGTAGCTCGCTCGACCAGGTCGCTCGACCGAGCGAGCCTCTGCTTTGGTCGAGCGATGTCTCTGATACTCCTAGGATGCTGTTTTTGACTCTTCAAGTTCTTGGGGATATTTCATTATCATTTATTCATAGTTTTAATGTACTTAATGTTACTTAGTGAGATCTCTTCTATAAATAGAGAGCTCTCATTCACACATCAAGAATAATCCACAAAATGCACCCCAAGCCAAACACTAGCCTATATCTCTTCTTTATTGTAATTCTCCATATTTGAGAGTTCTTTGAACTCCTTTGATAATATAAGAGATACTACACACCGGAGGACGTAGCCTAAATTGGGTGAACCTCGTTAAATTTTTGTGTCGTTTTATTGCATTACTTTCTCCTACAAACATCGATATCATTGATAGCTTAATTTTTTTGTCACAAAACCTCATACATTCGATCTTGGCAATATTGGAGTTTGAAACACATTGTTCGAACTCTAATATATCATCGTTTTCAACCCCTAATTGGGCTACGTCCACTGTCCTAGCCTAGATGTCTTATTGCTTCTTTAACAAGTTCTCCAATAGAGATGTACACTTGATGATGATTATAATTGAGGAAGAAGAGAAAAGAGAATAGAGAGAATTACGTAGAAAGAAAATGAGGAAAAATGAAAGCAATCAATGAAATCTATGTGTTTAGCCCTATTTATAATGCATGGGGCCTAAACACTTACAAGAGATCCTAAGACCAATCAAGAACCGAAACAAAACAACAAGCATTTTGATCCAGCACCAGCCGCCGAGTCTGCTTTCCCTTGGCCAAGGGAAAAGCCGACTCGGTATTTGCTTCTGCCTCAAATCATCATTTGTTCCTTTAACCCTTACATCCTTATATCTGAATTATCATTTTGCCCCTTCTTTAAACACAACATATTATACCATGATTAAAGACATTAAGTCACACTAATCACCACACTTTAGTTCTACCAAAATTTGACTCAGTTCATTCTCTTCTTGGGGATGAAAGCCTTCTTGAGAAGCAATTTTAGCTGTTTTGGAGAGATTGTAATACAAATATCTGATTTTTGAGCTTTCGCTATGAAAGCAAAACTTTGCTTGATTTTTGAGCTTTCGCTATGAAAGCATAACTTTGCTTGGACCATAGATTATAGAATGAGATTTTCAGCTAGTCTCTTGATAGGCCGTCTCTTTGAGAAATACATCTTAAACCCAACCTATTAAAGATTGATGTATACTACCGTATTCAATACTTACTTCCATTATCCTTAATGCCTACTTACCGTATCCTTAATATACTTTTAATATCTTAAATGTCTACTTACATCATTTTTAATGTCTACTTACAATATTTAAAAAAATATATGATGAGCCAGCCTATTAGATACTCTCTCTTCACAAGAATTTGTGTGAGATTTTAGAGTAACCAAAAAATATATAATGAGCCAGCCTATTAGATACTCTCTCTGCACAAGAATTTGTGTGAGATTTTAAAGTAACCAAAAAACTAATGCATTAAAAGAAAAATTAGCCAAAAATAGAAAATATTTTTAACTTGCAATTCTAATATTTATTTTATAAAAATTAGACGCATTAAAAGAAAACGAAACTTATTGTATTCAAGCGGTTTTTAATTGCAATTCTAATATTTGTTAAAACCGCTTACAATGTCAATAATTCCTAAAAAGAAAAAACGCTATTAGCAATTTTAGACACCCGTTAAATTTAATAATTAATCATCTAATCCTACGTTAAACCTATTGAGAATAATAAAAATTTAGATTCCTTAAAGAAAGAAAGAAAATCTCGTCAAATAAGCGTTCAATAAAGAATGAAATATAGAATCTTAAGGTTAAGTGAGATTGAAACTTGGAATGGCGTAGAAACCGCTCCAAAGTCAACCAATCAAGCAAACCCTAAATATATTTTTGAATTCAGGTCAGCAGCACAACATTCAAATAGAATGATGCGAAACAAGCATCCAGAACCCAAACATAGGTGAACATAAGAAGCACAACATTCATTTTCTAATGTCAGAAAAAACAACGAAATGGTATATTTTAGTGCAAGTTAAGGCATGCTTGCTGCAGTGTTTCGCCACATATCTATAGGCGCGCACCCAACTTTCAGACTAAAAGACTTGTATACTAAAATAATAACGAGATTTGGACCAAGCACATTTAATCTCTTCTCTTCCTCTTCTTCTCTTTATTTTCCATTGAATTCTTAAGCTGCAAAAGAGACAAAACCCTGTTAGCTCTGCGCGGCCAAACCTTTTCCATTGCTTGCTTCCTCTGGTTTTTATTAGTCGCTACAAATAGTAATATTTTGTGAAGAGGAAATGTCACTATCTGTAGCAACTAATACAAATCAGAGAAATTATTTTTGATTTTATTTGTGGGGGTGAGTGTGAGCAGGTAGGATGCTAAACATACCATGATGATTAGAATCCTGACAAATACAGCAACAAAGTCGGTGAAGAGAGTCAAAGCGTGTTTCACATAGTCCAGGTCTCCAAAGTGAGCCTTCTCAATAATCTCCTGAGTGTCAAAGACTATGTACCCAAGAAAAACCAAGAGGCCAAAATACAACTGCAACATCAATACATTAAAGATTTGTCAATACATCCCTTTAAACAGAAAGAACACTAGAAAGAATTCAATCATCCAGATCAGCTGTTAAAGCCAATATGACTATAGCTTCCACCAACGGAAACCATTCAACTGACAACATTGTTCAAGTGTTGTGATATGCATATCTCCTAGCCCTTAGGGCTACACTAACTCTTAAGCATAGATATATTACCCAAAATAGTACTCCCTCCTATCCAAGCTAGTAGTCTAATTTAGTTTTTCACACTTGCCGAAGCAACATTTTACCCCTTAATATCTTTAATTGTTCTTAATTGCAAAATTATAAAAAGTTGATTTTAATAATACTTACATTGAACCAAATCAAACCAGATCAAACACGAATACATTTTAACTTATAGATTAAAAATAAAATACAAATTAAGGGTTACAAGTGAATATTAAACAAAAACTAAATCGGACTACTAGCTTGAATAGAAGGGGCATTAATTTTGGAATTTACGACCAAATTACACATCAATCGATGTTATCGACATTCGATTTTTTTATTTAAGGTTCTCATCCATAAAACTCATGTCTTAGGTTTTGGGACTTGGAACTATGAATAACATGTTTCCTAATTTAATCATAATATCTTCTAGTTTATTCATCTATTAAACTAACTACTTTATCCATATTATTGTACTACAAGTTGCTGTTGAATTAGACCTGTCTAAAAGTAAAGCATACCTCAAACTTAAAAAGAGATGCACTGCCTCCAAAAATATTGGAGGCGAACTGCAGCCAGAAGAGGATTGATACACCAGATGAAAGCAAAGCCCCCAAATATAGAAACTCCCTTCGCCTTGCAAACACGGCAACTGCAGAAAAGCAGCCAAATGCAATCGCACAACCAACAAAGCCAGTAACCAAAATGCTGCATCGCAAAGCATAGAAGCAAATCTATAAATGAAAAATTGATGCCCAACATAAACAAGGAAGAAAAGGTCTATATATTGGAAACATTTTAATCTAAAATTTGTACTCAACAATTTTCAAGAACATCCAAGTGGCTGCAAGAAAACAAACCCCCATCCTCTAACATGAAATGAGGTGTTCCCTAGCATCTCATACTACACCTGATATCAGCAGTTCCATTCTGAGATTGTAAACAGTATTATAATCAACGGTTTAAATGTATCAAATGCAAAAGGGAGTACGAGTTGGGAACAATTTCTGCCCTAGAGTTAGAAACAATGTTCTGCCCCTGATAAATACCAGAGAATTTGCCATTTCAGAACTCTCCTACGAAAACATAATAACCTACACTCCCATCATAAGATAACTTAACATGAGAGAATAGAATAGAAGCAAAATCCTAAGCCCCCAGACTGCGAAACAAAGTTAACTTGCATTTGATACTGTACACAAGAAACATGGCAGAATCCACAGAACTTGTTTAATAATTCCAATTATTTGCCATTTGTTATGTCAATGATCATGGATGAAACAGGCAAATTTTTTTAACTTTAAACACCAGAATGCATTAACCAACAGGAAAGGGAAATGACATCAAAGACGATTATATCAAGCCATGAACGTACCTCATTACATTTACATTTATATTAGAACTGTCAACATAAACAACACTAAATTCGGAGACTGTTTCAATAACAACCGAAGATAAGCCATTTCAATGATGTAACAATCTCAAAAACTCATTCAAAGAATCGGTCATCAAAATAATTCATATACACTCACATACAACAAAATAACTCATATACACTCTCTCGTATGATTAGGTTAAGTTTAATTCAAGGAATAGAATTGAGCCATCCAAATAAATACCTATAATCAATCTGAATAGCCAAGTCAACCAAAGGACCAATCGATGCTCCTTCAAAAACAGCGGCAGCCATCAACAGCCTACACCTTTTTGTCTGTTCAGCACATTAAGCAAACCACATCACAAGACCGCAATTAAAAAGTACATTGCGTAACACAAGATTAAACACA
The DNA here is from genome assembly GCF_026212465.1 of Amaranthus tricolor. Lineage (NCBI taxonomy): Eukaryota > Viridiplantae > Streptophyta > Magnoliopsida > Caryophyllales > Amaranthaceae > Amaranthus > Amaranthus tricolor. The sequence goes on along the minus strand of NC_080060.1, from coordinate 13,717,626 downwards.
ACTTAAATTACCTCCTCATATGGAGGGGAAGAAAGCAGCCAGACCATACAACCCAAACAAGCAAGAGTTGTCAAGAGACCTCCAATGTTCCAAAGGATATGCAGATAAGTTCCAACTACCGATGCGACCAAAGCACAGCATAACGTAAAGTATACCTGAAATTAAAGGTTCAAAACATCAATACCTGATTCATCAACCAAGAGCAGAACATACAATTATGAAATAATGGAAGAATAAATCCTCTTAACAGAACAAAGAAAACGAATCATATAGAAGAAGAATATAAATGACTGAATCAAAACAATTAATTTTCAACACAAATAAGCTCAAAGAAACAGAATTTTACAGATAATTCATTCAAAATCGTAAATGCTTTCCCAAAAGGTACACACAAAACAATTAGAGGGAAACTAATTTTTTATCCAATAACAATCAAAACCCTAAATTAGACATGGTTACGACACTACAAAATTCTCAAACCCTAAACTTTCGAATTCAACGTTTCAACAAAATAATGCGAAGTTACCCCCACAAATCGTCAAAAACTATAAGAACACAGAAAACGAGTAACCCAAATTCGTCAATTACACTAAATCTATCATCCTTTCATCAAATCAAATTCAGATAAAATTAAACAAAAAGAACAGAAGATGAACCTGTTTAAGATGAGATTTGACGGCTAAGCTTTCAAATTCGACAGCACACAATTTGTTTTTCAAAAAAAAAAAAAGAAAAAAAAACCCAGAAATCATTAAATACTACGAACGCCTAATAATCATGACTGAAATTCTTAAATTACACTCAATCTAACAACGTTACATCAAATACAGACAAAATTAGACAAAAATGACAAAACAAAAAATCAACCTGTTTAAGATGAGATTGAACGGTGGGAGAAATTTCACCCAAGTTCTTAAAAGTATCAAAATTCCAAGAAGTTCCATAACCAGATTGCGATTGGAAATACGACGAGTATGACTCCATTACTTCTCTTTCTTCCCTTCGAAATTCAAGATTTTCAGTGTCCTAGAGAATAAAACTTTCCGTGGGCAGATGATTAGATAAATTTACAATTATTGATCAACCTTTTTATGGGAGAGTAAATGGTATTCTTTATATAGGGTTTTGTTAGAGTTAGTTTTCTGGAAATTTCTGTTTCTTTATTTATTGACCATCGCCGCGATGTATAATTAGACTTTTCCGGATAATTCTAAAATCTAAACGGAAATTTTCCAGAAATACATGGAAAAATATTAAGTCAACATAAATTTATCATTTTATATAATATTAATTTACTTCGTCCATAAGGTTTTCCGGAACGACATGGCATAACCAATTGAATTTTGCCAAGCAAGCATCATAAGCAATTCTTGACAATGAGATTCTTCATCCACAAATTTGAGACAAGAGAAACGGTCTCAATTAGGGTCGGCAAATGCTGACCCGACCTGCTAACCTGATCTGAAACCGACCCGAAATTAACGGGTTTGGGTTTAGATTTTTGACCCAATTAATTAAATGAGTCAACCCGACCTGATCTGTTTATTAAATGGGTTAGGTTCAGGTTGAATATTTAAACCCGAAAAAAACTTGTTTAACCCATTTATTAAATGGGTCAATCAAGTCAGGTCGATCCATATTTAACCCATTTAATAACCCATCGAAAATTTTAAATAAATTAATAAACTCATAAATCATAAAGATGATGACTAGAAATTTATTAACCCAAATAAACTAATAAAGTCATAAGAGATAAGACTTATATTCTCATAAGCTGATACAGACATTTGTGCGCCTCCTCATATTCTCATATTCTCATAAACCCTAAAAATTTGTGCGCCTCCTCAGCTCTTCTGTGACTGTTCCCCATCTCCTTCCTTTTCTATTCTCTGTTCCTCAGCGCCTACACCTTCTCCTTCATCTTCTCTGCGGCAAGGTAAGTATTATTTCATTGTTGTCCGATTTTTCTGATTTTTTTGATCGATTTTATTTTTCTGATTTGGATTGTGTTCGATTTTTTTGATTTTTTTGTGTTTGATTTTAATGTTCATTGCTATTACTGCTATTTTCATTGTTCTTAATCCCATCTTTGATTTTTGTGTTATTTAAGGTTCGATTTTTTCGACTTTGTTTGGGTTTTATTTTCACAAAATTGGTAATTTGCATCTTGTTTTTGATTTCATATCCTCATTAAATCTCAATTCTTTCTTCCTATTATTCTACTTATTCTCTTTATTTACTCCATTTTTTGGTTTCCTGACCCAATTTTTGCAAGATTCATATGTTTTGGACTTTGAAGCATGTTTAATTTCATTATAAAATGTGAATATAATATTTGGGTCAGATGGGTCAAATGGGTCAAATGACCTGAAATATGTGGGTTTAATGACCCATTTAATTAGCAGGTTAAATGGGTCATTAGCAGGTTGACCCGACTTGCTACAGATCAGGTCGGGGTTTCAATTTTTGACCCATTTAATTAAATGGGGCAGGTTCAGGTCAAGGGTCTATTGACCCATTTATATATGACCCGAACCTGAAAATGTCCTAACCCGACCTGTTTGACACCCCTAGTCTCAATTAATTCGATCCATTAGATTTTTTCAAATACAAATTCGAAAATCTAGTGTAATTACAAGCTTACTTGGTACGGGTTTAGGATATATTAAATTGACATTTAGTATATGTCAAGTAGGGGTTCACAATATGTCAAGTAGGTGTTATGTACTGTAGGTGTTTAGGTTATTTACTGTAAGATTTAGGTTATGTGATGTAGGTGTTTAGGTTATTTGTTGTAGTTGTTTTTGTTATGTGTTGTAGGTATTTTTGTTATATTATGTAGTTGTTTAGGTTATTTGTTTTAGGTATTTATATTATGTGTTATACGAGTTTATATTATGTGTTGTATGCGTTTAGGTTATTTAGTAAAGGATTTTATATTGTGTGATGTGAAACGTATGGTTTAATGTTTAAATATGTTGACTTAAGTTTAATGTTTTATAAGATAAGTAATTTAGACTAAGTAAAACGTATAGTTTAATTAGGTTTTATCTTCTAGCTTGATTACACGGTTTTTAAATTGATAAATTACATAAGTTGTTTACTTGATGAACAAGATTATACTAATTATAGGTTTTCCTAAAAATATGGAGTTTTTTTAGTGCACCTAAAATATAGGGATGAATAATTCAAAGGACCAATAATAAAGGAATAATATTTGGCTTATATATTTCGGTTATTTTGTTTGAATTAATCAATATCCAATTCTTGGCATGAGTACTAACATGGCAGGATCACAAAGATATGGAAAAGCTAAAAATAGCAACAAGCACGTTTATATTGAATAAGTCAAAGTGGAGCGTTTGTTTTACTTGCTAATCAAGGCTTTAAAGACTGGTGTAGCATAACCAGTTTGAGAAAATTAAGGAGTGAAGTTTCAATTAATTTAATGGTTATGTTGGAGGCGTAACATATATATAAGAGGGTTCATTCAAAGATTAAGATAATTACAACACAACTTACAATTTAGCTTTCTACTTACTTTGAGTCTTAAGATCAAAAAGATAGTTCATCTAACGCTCACATTTAAAATAGGTCTTAGAGTGAAAGGGAGTTAGAATTTTAATTTGTGAGATTGGGATTAGAACTTTTACTAGGGAAACTTGTGAAACGTTTTTAAAGGGTTCTAGTCCATTATACTAATAAAATTATGAGGAAAGTGTAGCCCGTAAGGGTGTTGAACAGTGTGTCCTATTGGATTAGTTTAGCTACCAACGAGTCATATTATTTACATACTCTATGTTATAACTCTATTGTTTTCCTTTTGTTTGTTGCGATCCAAGTAGAAGGGGTGTGCACACTAGGGACTCTTGTGATTGGCCATTATTATTAAGGTGATGACCTTTATTGAAGTAGGCAGTAAACAGGGATTAGTCCCGGCCTCTGAGCGTTCACATTTCTCCTCTAAATTATTTTAGCCTTATTATTGTGACCGGCAAAATTTAAAAACGATGATAAATTATTTTACTTCATTTGAATGGTCAAGTGATTTTAAATTAAAAATTATTTTACTATTATTATTTTATGGAATGGGGTCGTATTACTCACTTTATGCTGATTTTTGTGTACTTTGTTCTTATTTTCTCCATCTTATTTTGCAAGTTGTTCTAGGGGGATTTGAGTGAGGATGCTTAGAATAAACGCCTAGAAACTTTTTTAAAGTCTCATAATGTTTTTTATGTCATTATTAAGAATTTTCTATCATGTTGTAATTTGAATTTTTTTTTCCTTCTATTTCCAAATAAATAATTTTATTTTGGTTATATTCTCGTCATCATTAGTGGTTGTTAACACTCTTTAAGTTAAATCTTGTTTTAAATAAACAAAAATCCCTAAGTTTGTATGGATTTAATTTAGAGGGTGTTATAAAGTGGTATTAGAGCCTAAGTTAAATACAGTGTTAAGATCTTTACATCTTAACGTAATTTGAATTAATAAACATAAGGCTAAATTAACTTAAGGTAAATTTATATAGGTCTTTGAGAGCAGGATAGAATGAGTTTTAAATTTACTTGTTTATTTAAAAGAATATATTTAATTATTTGTGTTTTCATATTATTTTTAGATGCCAAGATTCACCGCAAGGAAAAGTACCGCAAGAAAAAATACTGGACCTAATGCTAACTCTCCAAATTTGATTCACATGAGATATAGAGAAGATGTTTGTCATTATGTCCATCGTTTATCTCTTGCCATTAATAGCTACCATATGAATGATAGGATGGGCCATTCCGACTATTATACCCCCGTGCGACAAGCTCATGTTGTGTTGTGTATCTTAACTATTAGGGGCCTTTTGGCAGCTATACGAAGAAAGTATAGCGATGTGATGATTAACGATAGACCTAACAGAAGCAGGTATACGTATGCTGGAAGATGGTTTTTAATTCTTGATTTCTTGAAGATGGTATGATCGATGCTATGGAGGGATGGCACTATAACGAAGAACGAGATGAAGAAGGGAGTTCTAGTAGTCGTATGTCCTACACTCCCGTGACCGATGAGGAAGATCCTCAAGAGGATAAGGAATAAATTATCTTTAGTTCCTTTTTTCTCTACCTTTTGCTTGTAATAAGGTCTCGGACCATAAACTAAAAACTTTCGAGTATTAAAACGTTTCTTTTAATTAACTTAATTAGGCAATCGATTATATTTGTTTCCTCTTTCTTTAAATGTATATTTTGGTTAAGTTCTTTTTCAATTGTCTATTAGATGGTAATATAACCATTATCCTTGATATAGGTGACTTATTGTGATACCCCAAATTTAGCTTGAAAAAGGATTGACAAACTACTCATATCAACAAGGTGCATCTTCTTTCTAGGGAGCCCGTTTGCTAAGAACTCCAGAGTTAAGCGTGCTTGATGGGGAGCAATCTTAGGATGGGTGACCTCTTGGGAAGTTTTTCTAGGAGCGCACGAGTGAGGTCAAAGTGTGCTGGAAAGACTTGTGTTGGTTTGTAGGGGCTAGTCTACAATCTCCATTAGTAGTCATCGGCGGTCCGTTGGGTCGGGGAGTTACACTTATGACCTATATTGTATATACTCGCTCACGCAGACGTCAACCAAATAACATGGCTGAAACATCCGACCAATTGGCTACTCGTTGAAGGGCATTGAAACAATTATCCAAAACTTTGGCCTTCTCCTCCAAAGTCAACTTAACAACAACTGAGGAGATGAAGATCAACAAGGAATGATGGCAAAAATGATTTCCAACTTGAAGCCGGCAATCTTCGTTGGGCGAGAAGATCCCCCAAGCTTGGAAAATTGGTTACGCGATATAGTGAAATCTTTTACCTCTATTGGTACACCTGAGAATTAGAAAGTTGATCAAGCAACTTTATCTTCAAAAGGATGCTCATCGTTGGTGGGAAACTCAAGGACCAATGATCCGTGCAAAACCCAACTTCAGTTGGGCAGATTTTAAGGTCGCTATGAGAGACGACTTCTTCCCTGACCACATTAGGAGACAAAAGTGTAGTGAGTTCACTAGGTTTAATCAAAGACCTAATATGAGCGTGGAAGAGTATAAAAGTATGAAGATGGACTACGCTTTAAGATCCAAACGAAGCTTAGTGGCGGTACCTCCTCAACTCTTTTAGAAGCCTATGTAAAGGCAAGTAACATAGAAAGAATCCTAAAAAGAGAAGAAGAAATTTTGGGCAGAAACAAAAGAAAGGACCATGGAGGAAATTCTCAAACCCAAGGTCAAGACAAAAGGGCTCGCTATAATAATGGAGGGAACCACCAAAACGACCGCAACAATAACTGCAACAATGACTAGGATCGTCAAGGTGATATCAACAAGTAACCTTTTGTCTGCAAGCGGTGCAATAAGAGTCACCCAGGGTTCCATTGTCAAGGAAAGAAGATAAGGTATTATGAGTGTGCAATCAGTGTCCAAAGGGAACTAGCACTTACAAAGGACTGAATGGGGGCTACAACAACAATGGAGGCCACAATGGCAACGAAGGTGGAATCCGGAACCATCAATTTCCACATCAACATAACAATGGTCAAGGACAAGGCAATAATGGGGGTCCTACTGGAATTAACTCCAACAAGAACACCAATGGAAATGGAGCAAGACCCACCAATGGCAGAATTGATGTAATGAGCCGTTTTGAAACAAGCAACACAGATGTTGTGACCGGTACTTTTCTTGTAAACTCTTACCCTGCTTTTGTACTTTTTGACTCTAGAGCATCACATTCTTTTATCTCAAAAACCTTCGTTCAGAAACATTCCTTGAAACCCACATCGACATGTTTAGAAAATATAACCATGTCCACAGGAGAGAGTGTTCCTTCTAATAGTATCTTTCAAAATATCTCCATCATCGTCGCCGAAACCCAACTTCCTACTAATTTTCACCTATTTTATTTGGAGGATTTTGACATAATTTTGGGATGGACTAGTTATGTAAGTATCAAGCAAAAAGATTGAGTGCCATAAGCAAAAGGTTACCTTAAGAGGACCCTTGGGGAATAGAATATCTTACCAAAACAGCCCATTTGAATCCAGAATAAAAATCATCTCAGCCCTAAAACTTCACAACTACCTTAGAATAGGTCATACCATTTATCTATGCAACATGAAGGATGTAAGTAAGGAGGATAACGATGTAACGCATATCCCTATCGTTACAGAGTTCCCAGATGTTTTTCCCGAGGATATTCCAGAAATGCCACCAGAGAGAAAAGTTAGCTTTAGGATCCATGTAGTCCCGGGGATAGGCCCTATTTCCAAAGCACCTTATAGGATGGCACCCGCGGAATTGAAGAAATTGAAGGTTCAATTAGAAGAATTATTAGAGAAAGGTTACATAAGACCGAGTGTCTCTCCGTGGGGAGCCCCGACACTGTTTGTTAAAAAGAAGGATGACTCCTTAAGATTATGCATTGATTACAGAGAGTTAAACAATGTGGCCATCAAGAATAAATACCCTTTGCCTAGAATTGAAGACTTATTTGATCAATTAAAGGGATCTTCCATATTCTCCAAAATTGATCTAAGATCAGGGTATCATCAACTACGAATTTTAGAAGATGATATACCCAAAAAAGCCTTTCGAACTAGATATGGTCAATATGAGTTCACAATCATGCTTTTCGGACTCACTAATGCACCTGCAGCCTTCATGGATCTCATGAATAGAACCTTCAAACCATACTTGGATAAGTTTGTGATTGTATTCATCGATGACATATTGTTATTCTCGAAGATCAAAAAGGAGCATGAAGAACATTTAAGAAATGTATTGAAAATGCTTCGAGAAAATTGCTTTTTTGGGACATGTAGTATCAAAAGATAGAGTCTTTGTTGACCCCTCAAAAATACAAGCAATCACAGATTGGTCAACCCCAAAATATGTCACAGAAGTAAGGAGTTTTCTAGGACTCGCCGGGTACTACAAAAGATTTGAAGTTTTGTCAAAGGTCGCTCAACCTCTTACCAATTTGATTAAAAAAACTACTAGATTTCAATGGGATGACAAGTGTGAGGAGGCATTCCAAGAATTGAAGAAGCGACTCACAACTGCACCCATTTTAACCCTACCTACTGGAACTGATGGATTTGAAGTTTTAGTGATGCCTCGAGGCATGGATTTGTATGTGTACTAATGCAACATGGGAAGGTAGAAGCCTATGCTTCAAGACAACTTAAGTCATATGAACAAAATTACCCAACATATGATTTGGAGTTAGAGGCAATTGTTTTTGCGCTTAAGATTTAGAGGCATTATTTATATAGAGAAAAGTGTACCATTTGGACAAATCATAAGAGTTTCTTCTTATACACACAAAAAGACCTCAACATGAGGCAAATACGATGGTTAGAACTCATAATTAATTACGATTTAGATATCGTATATCACGAAGGAAAGGCAGACAAGGTGGCTGATGCACTAAGTTGGAAGAGTTGTCATACATTAAATGTGATGATCATAGCAGATGAAATATGTGTGGATCTAAAGAAAATGAATCTTGAAATTGTGGAACATGGTTTTGTTGACCTATACTCACTACAACAAAATAATGTGTTTTTAGACATTTTCTTTTAGACGCAATGAAAAGGTACTTAAAAAAAGGAGCGTTTAGACACTTTGTTTTTGACACATGTAATAGTGAAGAAAATACATTGTAATAGCGTTGAAAAGCCCAATTTTAAAAATTAAATTTTTAGTGAGAGTGGGATAGGTATTCAAAAAGAAAACTGCTCATTAAAGCGGGATAGGAAAATCAAACACCCGACTCTGCACTTCCATTTCTTCCATGTCTAAAGCTATCCTTAACTATACATCTCCACAAAGCAGTATATCTCAACTGTGCATCTCCTCATCCTTCTCATCTTAATTCTGCGGTCAACAATCGGTTGTTACTCATCCATGGCTTCCCCGTCTTACGATAACTGCACATCTCCCTCAAAATCAGGTATGGTTTCTTTAGGTTAAACGAAGGGTATTTTATGTTGGACATTCTGTTAGGCTCTAAGCTTAGAAGTTAGTTATAACTAATTTCTGTTATGATTGCTTAGTTATCCTTAGTTTGTTAGAGGCTTGTATTGATGCCTTCTCTATATATATAGGTCTGTTTTCATATATTCAAGCAATAAGAAACAGTTTCTGTACAAAATATTGATGATATCTTCTTTCAAACTAGTTTACTGTATTCCTTCAATTCCATTCGTCCAATGAATTCTAACATGGTATCAAACGCCATTAAAGACTTTTTGATCATTTCTCTCTTCCATTGCTGCTCTTTCTCTTCTGATTCTTCTGCCTCATTATTTCTTTTGCAATTTGTTTCTTGATCACCTTTCGTTGTTGAAATCACCATTTATTGTGTTCTTTACTCATTCCTGTTTTTGAGTTTTGTTTTATTGCTTCAATTGTTTTTCTTTCTTCTGTTCTTGATCTTTTGCTTTCTTTGTCGACCAAGTGTTTGTCAATATGTCTGAACCAGCACAAAATCCACCAAATAACAACAATAATACTCAACACAATCAAAATCCTTGCACCATTTATGGAAGTCATTTCTACATTCATCCCTCAGATACTACTATTATTAAACTTGTTCCTGAGCCCTTCAATGGCACGGGGTTCATTGATTGGAAAAGATCTGTTATGTTTTCCTTATCCCCTAAAAACAAACTTTGATTCAATGATGGCTCCCTCCCTGAACCCCCTTTAAATCATATCAATCATGCAGCTTGGCATAGATGTAATGACATGGTCAAAAATTGGTTACATTGTTTATTGGTAAAAAATATTGCAAAAAGTGTGTAATACAGCAAAACTGCAACTGAGATATGGAATGATTTGGAAGAAAGATATGGCCAAGCTATAGCTTCACAGTTATATTCTTTAAGGCAAAGTTTGTTGGATGTTAAACAAGAATCTGATGAATCAGTTGCTGATTTCTACACCAAAATCAAAAGCATTTGGGATGAAATTGATATGCATGATCCTTTATCTGTATGTTCATGTAATGCTTGCAATTGCACTTCTAACAAGAACAATCTAAGATCACAACAGGCAAGGAGAGTAATGCTGTTCAGTTTAGGATAATCAAATTGTTTAAACAACTCAAATTCTTCCATATTGGTTTCTTAATTCTATCGAACTGATGGATTGTAGTTTAGGTTCGATTTGCATTGATGATTAAAAATTTCAAGAACTGGTTGTTTATTACTCTTTATTCCTTCTTTAATTCATCATTCTATTTCTTCTATCCATTCTTCTCCATGTTCATTACATTTTATTAATTTTTTCAGAGAATAATTGGATTGTGTTTGTATTGTTGCTAAACGAATGGTACTTATTTATATTTCTGTGAATTGGGTTTTTCAATTTCATGTCATTTCTATGGGAAAGAAGACTTTATGCATTTATTTAGTATATTAGACATTTATTCATGTAAATATAAATGATACAATTAGTTTCCTAAATTAGAATAGTGCACATGTATATAAAAGAAGAAGTTCTCCTTAATGAAAAATAAAAAACTGTAATCTTTCACAAACGTAATTCCAGTATTTTCAAATCTTCATGGTATCAGAGCCTTAGGGTTTAGATCCGTAAAGGTCTCATAATCTACCGTATCTTACCTGCAAATGACCGATTTTCCAGAAGAACTTTCACAAAATACCCTAATGTCCATGGAACAGTTGGAACAGATGTTTCTGATGTTTCAAAAACTCAACAAAACAAATAACCAAACAGAAAACCCAACCTCTGTCAAAATTTTAGAGAAACTCACATATCACAATTACAAAAAATGGTGCAAACTAATGCACATAGTCATTGGAGGTCGAGGGCGACTCAACCACATCACTGCCGCCCCTCCACCACCATCAGACCCCAATTACGTTCAGTGGGAACAAAGAGATGCCATGGTCATATCATGGATAATTGAGAATATAGATGGAGAGATTGTCAATCAGTTCCTAGACTATACGACAGCACAAAGTCTATGGCTAGGAATCGAAAGCCTTTTGGGATGTGGAAAGGATGAACTTCAGATCTTTGATCTTAGTTCCAAGGCAGGGGCAATGAAACAAGATACTGACACTATAGAAGTTTATTATGGTAAACTTAACATGTTGTGGAAAGAGATTGACCGGCGAATGCTAAACCTAATGACATACTCACAGGACATAACAGAGTTCAATAGATACATACAGAAACAGAGACTTTACCAGTTCCTCACTGGGATTCATGATAGTCTTGACAAAGAAAGGAGAGAAATTCTCAACTGTGAACCCTTACCGACGGTGGAAACGGCCTATACTACAATCAGACGGGAAATTGCACGCCGGAGGATTATGACCGGCGTCTCATCACTGGGAACAAATCCCTCAGAGATTGGATCAGGCTTGGCCACAAGAAAAAAAACCTTCCAGAAAAGCCGAGAAGAAGATGACCGGAGAAAACTCCGATGTACCCACTGTGGTGGTTCAAGGCATACAAAGGAAGGATGCTTCAAGATTGAGGGATACCCTGAGTGGTGGGACGATCTACAGAAACGGAGGGCCGCCACCAAGGCACCGGCAAGCCAGACCGGCGGCAAGGCCCACCTAACTACTACGGACCAACCCGATACATCATGGAGCAATTCAGGTAAAGGAGGTAACTGGTACAAAAGGGAAGGACAAACAATAGCTACAGAAGGAATGGACAACAATGGCGAAAAACTGAAAGAGGAGGAAGAGAGAGAAAGTCCAGCCGTCTGGGAGGGGGAGGGAGACATCAATACTCCCTCTATTTATAACCAAGCAACCCTACACCCTACACCCAAAACCCTTAAGCCCAGGCCATATTTAAAGCCCAAAATCCCCACAAGTCTCCTTAGCCATAAACGTAACTCTCAGTGGATATTTGACTGCAGGGCAACGGATACAATGACCTTTGACCCCGTGATTTTTTATTCACCCATCCTTCTAACCGAACCCACATCCAAACTGCCAATGGGGAATTTGTACCAGTTGACCAAGCTGGTCCAGTCAATATCTCCCCTTCTCTTCATCTTAAAAATTGCTTGTTCATTCCTAGCTTGTCTGATAAATTATTTTCGGTTAGTCAGTTAACCAAGGACTTAAACTGTACTGTGTTTTTTACCTCTGACCATTGTATTGTGCAGGATGCTCAGACGGGGACGATCATTGGGCGTGGTACTGAACGAAGTGGACTATACTATGTCGATGAAGTGATTCAAAATAGTGGTGCAATGCTTGCTCAAGGATCTCCTGCTCACCAATTGAGGACTTGGCATCGTCGTTTAGGTCATCCTTCCTTAGGTTATCTCAAACATCTTTTTTCTTCTCTTAAGAGTTGTACTACATCATTAGATTGTGAAACTTGTGTACTAGCTAAGAGTCATAAACATTCTTACTTTCCCAGTAATAATCGTGCTCCAAAACCATTTGATATCGTGCATTCTGATGTATGGGGCCCAGCTCCACATATTGACTTTCATGGTTTTTCATATTATGTGTTATTTATTGATGATTGTTCTCGAATGTGTTGGGTTTATTTTTTGAAACACAAATCTGAGGTTTTTGATGTCTTTGTGAAATACTATAACATGATTGTCACTCAGTTCCATGTAACACCAAAAATCCTTCGCTCAGATAATGGTGGTGAATATATCTCTATTGCAATGAAACAGTTTTTTCTTGATCATGGGCTTGTTCATCAAACCTCCTGTCCCGATACTCCGCAACAAAATGGGGTTGCTGAACGTAAAAACCGTTATCTTCTTGAGGTCGCCCAGGCTCTCATGTTTGACACTCATGTACCTATTCGTTTTTGGCCTGAGGCTATTGCTACTGCCACCTATCTCACAAATCGACTCCTTACTAAAATCCTCCAATTCAAGACTCCACTTGCCACCCTCAATACTTTCACTCCTGTTCCTTCTTCTCACTCCCTTCCTCCTCGCATATTTGGGGGTGTTGTGTACGTCCACCTTCCATCTCGAGTTCGGACCAAATTTGAACCCCGGACAGTCAAATGTGTATTCCTTGGGTATGGCACTACACAGAAGGGCTATCGATGTTATGATCCCGTCCATAACAAAATTTACACCACCATGGATTGTGACTTCTTTGAACACTATACCTACTACACCCAGCCTCGATCTTAGGGGGAGAGTGTGAGTACAGATCTCAGCTGGTTGATTCATCCCTTGGCTGACAGTCGAGCTCCCAAAGAACAAGTATGCACTACCACTGATATTGCCACTGACATGGTTATTGAATCACCTCCTCAGACTACTACTCCAGTCCCTGAGCATCCGGCCGAACAAAAGGTAACATCGAGTAATCCTGCTCCTCTCATTAATATCAACTGACTGTATTGTACCAAGTAGTGTTATTGTCCCCAAGAAATATAATTTGCCCCCTCGCAGTACAAGAGGAATGCCTCCGAAGCGGTATGATCCTGAGTATGAATCCCAGAGATTCCGATATCTTATGTGTAGACTGGATGATGAGCAACTATCACAAACAGCTGTTGCCTTCAATGCATCTCTCTATTCTAGTACTATTCTGAAAACCACTAAAGAAGCTCTCCAAGAACCAAAATGGAAGCAAGCTATGGATGAAGAGATCATAGCTCTCTAGAAAAACGGAACGTGAGAGAAGTGTAGATTACCAAGTGATAAGAAGACAGTTGGCTGTAGATGGGTTTTTTCAGTCAAGTACCATGCTGATGAAACCATTGAGAGGTATAAAGCACGGCTGGTTGCTAAAGGGTACACACAGACTTATGGGGTAGACTATTCGGAAACATTCTCTCCTGTGGCTAAAATCAATACCATTCGAGTTCTCTTCTCAGTAGCAGCAAATAAAGATTGGCCACTGTTTCAATTCGATGTAAAAAATGTCTTCTTACATGGAGAGATTGAAGAATAGGTATACATGAAGCCACCACCCGGGTACTCAAATAAGTATAGTCAAGGAGAGGGGTGTAGACTTAAAAGGGCACTATATGGCTTGAAGCAATCCCCTAGGGCGTGGTTTGGGAGGTTCACTACAGCGATGAAGAGATTTGGCTACAAACAGAGCAACTCAGACCACACTCTGTTTCTCAAGAGGAGTGAAATTCAAATTACATGTCTCGTGATCTACGTTGATGATATGGTGATTACTCGAAACGACTCTAAGGAAATTGATCGACTCAGGAGCAAATTATTCCAAGAGTTTGAGACGAAGGATTTGGGACAACTGAAATACTTTCTTGGGATAGAAGTTCTACGTTCAAGGAAGGGGATATTCATCAATCAGAAAAAGTACATTTTAGATCTCTTAGCAGAAGCAGGCATGTTAGACTGTAAACCAGCAGAGACTCCTATGGTAGCTAACCATGGTCTGCAAATTGTGGAAGGGGCAGAAATGGCAGATCAAGACCGTTATAGAAGATGGTTGGAAAACTAATCTATTTATCTCACACGAGACCAGATATCGCCTATGCAGTAGGGATTGTAAGTAAGTTCATACATCGACCTCAATTGAACACATGGCAGCAGTTCTGAGGATCCTGAGATACTTAAAGGGAACCAGTAATAAAGGAGTTTTTTACTCAAAGAATGATAATCTTGATCTTATTGGTTATACAGATGCAGATTGGTCTGGTGATCGGGACAATAGGAAGTCTACCTCGGGATATTTCACCCTTGTAGGGGGTAATCTAGTCACTTGGTAGAGCAAGAAACAGAAGGTAGTTGCTCTGTCCAGTGCAGAAGCCGAATTCAGAGGGATAGCAAAAGGAGTTACAGAGATTTTGTGGATCAAAAAACTTCTAGGAGAACTAGGCTTTCACCAGACACAGGCAAATTTTCTATATTGTGATAACAAAGCAGCAATAACATCTCCGAGAATCCAGTCCAACATGATCGAACGAAACATGTAGAGATTGATCGACACTTTATCAAAGGAGAAACTAGAAAACAAGGTCATTCGTCTTCCTTTTGTTAGATCCAAAGACCAACTAGCTGACATTCTCACAAAAGTCGTTTCATCAGAGATCTTCAATAGCACCTTATACAAGTTAGGCATCGGTGATCCCACGACCTAACTTGAGGGGAAGTATGGGAAAGAAGACTTTATGCAGTTATTTAGTATATTAGACAGTTATGCATGTAAATATAACTGATACAATTAGTTTCCTAAATTAGAATAGTGCACATGTATATAAAAGAAAAGTTCTCCTTAATGAAAAATAAGAAACTGTACTCTTTCATAAACATAATTCCAGTATTTTCAAACCTTCAATTTCTACTATTGGTTTTTTTCCCTTGATAGATTTTGATATTGTAATGTTAGTTGTGTTTGTATTGTGGTTTTGAGTGATTTGAGCTTTTTTTAATTAGGATTGACATTATTGATGGATTCAATTAAGGAATAAAATGGTAGAAACTACCATAGTTGAAAGGTTTGTCCCAATAATTCATGTTTAGCACAGATATTTATTCCTCAATTGATTTCTACGATTTAATTCCCCAATTCTGCGGCAACTATGGTGGTTAATGACTTAATGTGATTCTGCAGTTCCAATTTCACAAAGTACAGAATATTAACATTCATTATGACTTTAAGGTAACTTTCTTCAAGCCACGTCCTAAGCATGAAGCATCTCTATTTTTGAGCTTTGTATAAAATCATTAGTTCATGTTAATGTTGCTTGGTTTTATTTGTTAAAATATTGTTTGCTTCATATATGGAATTCTTTGGAATGAAGATATTGTAGTTGTTGAATGTTTTTTCCTACATTAACTTGATTTTTGTTGATGGTTTGCTCAAAATTTTATGAGCGGAAGAAACAATTAGAAACACAATGAAGATAATCAAAAGAGTTGTGAACATGATTCTAGACGCTGCTATATGTCTTTGGACAGAAGAAAATTATCTCACAACACTGTTATTCAATGTAGAATGCCTTTTAAGAATGTGACATATAGTTTAGTAGGTTCTCATTGCAGCATCGAGCCTTCTGATGTGGATGAAGAACCTCAAGTGTTGCCCGAAAGTTCATAAGAGGAGAATACTCCAGACAATGATAATCATGCTAATGGTTAAAGGTTTGAAGTTTAATGATGCTTTCTTTTCGTATTTGATTTATGTATTCATATGTTATTTCATATTTGGTTGTATATGCATTTGTTGTTTTATTGCTCTGCCACCCTGACTGCAACACAAATCTTTACCTTGCCAAGACAGCTGTATTTATAAATCATATTCCCTAGAGTATAGACGCAGATGATATTGGGCTGTGAATGTACTGGTGGTTTTGATCTTGAACTACTGGGTTTCACTTCCGGTAGAATCTGGTGCCTGAGATGTGCTTCGTGTGCTGGTTTGTTTACTTGACTAATTAATAATACCGATGCAGCTGTGTGATGGAGGGGACTGACGTCAAAGTAGGATATGGTGTCTAGTAATTTTCACAGTGAGGAAGGCAAAGATGATTTCTGTCAAGGGGTGTCTTATGCTACTGCTGCACTGAACTGATTTGTTTGCAATTTGAGTTGCGATTGCCATCATTCTAAACTAACAAAGCTACTGCTGCCCAGGAATGATAGACCTTCATAAAGAGCTTTTATCTTGAATCATGTTGTAGTTGCTACAAGTAGAACTGGCTGGTGCTGAGTGTTGAATCAGGACTGTACGTTGAGGAAGGGGAACGATTCTACACTGATTTACCTTCATAAGTAGGCTGTATCTGAATGCAATCTTGGGGTCGACAAAAAGGTTAGTGTTGAAATCTCTGATGCTTTCTTTTAGTTTTGGATGACGCTTATTCCAAGAGATAAACATATTGGTATTTGGTGTAGATTAGAAATGGTGCGTATGGTGAGTTAGTTTATATTTAATTTAGTTGTAATAGTTTATTTTAGTTATTATTTCTTACGAATTTTCACTTTTTGAGGTTGATGCGTTTATCGTATGTTTTTGATTGTTGGAGCTTGTTGATAGCTGTTTCTAGATTTTCCATTTTATTATTTGCAGGTGACTTTAAAAATCTTGGAAAGTTTATTTTACAAGTGTAATTCTATTGAAATTTCAACAAAATTTTTTCAATTTTTCTTAAAAAGTATTATTTTAATGATAAGGGGTTTAGTATGTAATGATCATCACTCTTAACTTGTTTTTATGCCACTCTTGTTTTTCTATAACTAAATTAATTACTAATCTAATTAATTTTTTTGCAGGTTTTAATTTTTCACCTAGAAGATTTGTATGTCGAAAACGCTCTCATATTTCTAAAAACACAAATATTTTAGACACTTCAAAATGTCGAAAACATAGCTATTTTAGATGCTTTTGTATGTCAAAAATGCGTTGATAACATTAAAAAACAAGGCGGTAAAAGTCTTGGAACGGCAAAAGGCGTTTAAAACCAATTTATTTTTGGACAAAAAAAAAGCGTCAAAAAGAAACTGTCTAAAGTTTTGTGACGCATGATTTTTGGATGTTTTTTAACGCGTCTAAAAAATTTTTTTAGACGCAAAAAATCGTCAAAAGACTCCGTCATATTTCGTCTAAATTCTATATGTTTTTTTTAGTGACTTAAACAGTGTCACTGTGGAGCCTCATACATTCGAGGAAATTAGGGAAAAACAATCATCAGACACCTAGTTAACCAAGTTAATAGGAATGAAAGAGGCAGGCCAAGCACCAGAATTTCAAATTGATGAAAGTGGGACAATAAGGTACAAGAAACATTGGTGTGTGCCTAATGATGAGGATCTCATAGAGAAATTATTGAAGAAAGCACACAACTCAAATTACTCAATATACCCTGGTGGAGATAAGCTTTACAAGGACCTTAAAGAATATTTTTGGTGGCCTAGGATGAAACAAAATGTGGTCAACTTCGTTGCAAAATATTTAACCTGTCAAAAGGTTAAAATTCAACATATGAAACTTGGTGGGAAACTTCAAACTATATCGGTACCTGGTGGGAAACTTCAAACTATATCGGTACCTGGATGGAAATGGGAGTCTATATCAATAGATTTTATCATGGCTTTACCGAAAACAAAAACCGAAAACAATGCAATTTGGGTTATAGTAGACCGGTTAACAAAAATCGTAAGATTTGTAGCAATGAAGGATACATGGTCAATGCAACAACTGACAAACGCCTACCTCAATGAGGTGATAAGGTTACATGGAGTTCCAAAGGTGTAACACCCCAAATTTTTTTACAAATATAAAATAATAAATACAATAATAGGTAAATAATTTTTAATACTAGCAGAAAGTAAAAACAGGGTGTCGACCACACTCAGAAAGTATAAGGCGTCAAAAGAAACATCTAAACTAATAATTTTAAGGAAAATAAATATTCTAACACTAATTTATTTAAATACACTCATGACATATGATTTATGCCGCCCAACATTTATGCATTAAACACGTCAAAAAATTTGTCATTAACTGTGAAAAATAAAAATACAAAATATGAGCCACAACTCAGGAAATAGTTATTTAAAAGCTAAATATGAGATTCAATTGTATATTACAAATATGAGATTCAATTGTATATTACAATTAATGGCTTTCAAAAGCTAAATGGGAGATGCTTGTTATTTTGTAAACATAACAACGTCATGATATATAAGTTAGCTTTCACTCCCACTTTCTTTCTTTTATTTTTACCATCATTACTATGACATTGGTTTCTCCCTTTTTTTAAGTTTTTACAATTATTCTAATTAAATTTTTAATTCCATCCTAATAAAAATTAATGATAATAAACGATTACCAAAGTTATTAATTTTAATTATAATATGAATCTTCACGCTAATACTAGTTATATGTTAATAACTATATTCGATATGAAATTTTGGTCAACGATTTTCAAATGTCAATTGGTCGCAAGACATATCATATAATAATCGTAAAGAACTTTAACCGTAAAATAATGGAGTATCACACTCTACCCAACTTAAAACAAACTTCATCCTCAAAGTTAACTTTAGCCCACGATAATGTAAAGTCAAGTTCATCCTCGAAGTACAGTCTCGAATAACTAAAATGCAATTCCCACGATAGTGATTTTGGACTCTTGATTTATGTCAACCAAAGATCCCAAATGGATAATAATCCGAATAATAAAACTCAAATATATAATGTAGTTCAGTCATTAGTACAAATCTCTAACAAATAAATATCTCCCGAGGTACGCTCCACTAAAGATCACAACATTTTAAATTTTAAATTTCAATGACAAAGAGCATTAAAAAAAAAATCATCTCTCCAAGATAGTAATAGATTAGATAAAATTTCTTTTAAACAATGATAATACCTTTTCTCGAATCTTATAACTCATAAACACAAAATATCGACAAGAAACTCAGATATACGATTAGCCTATGATGATGCGTGCTATGACATACTTCCCAAGATTTTATGTTTCTACCCAACTTGAAATAGAGTTCGTCCTCGAACTTACTTGCTTCGGGTTAATATGAAAATAAACATCCAATAGACTAAAACGATTGAATACTTACCCAATGACTTATTCATGTGTTGTTCATCCCAAAATAATTAAACCTTATGGCATCATTATCTTACAAACAGTCTACTCAATCACATGATTAAAAAACCACTTTTACAAGTTTTACTACATTACAACAATTGTGATGAATATTCTTATCCTTAATTTGAATAAGGCCACTCATTCGAGAAAGACAACATTATAGCCGACTAATATCACATGAAACTTACCTAGCAAACACATAAATTACACTACAAATACAAGAAACATATACCACTAGCAACCATAAATACAACTCTAACAACGCAGACGATATTCTCAATTTGATTCTCTTGTATCCTCTAGATGTCAACTTGTATCTAAGAACAAAAGAAACCTTAATTAAAAAAAAAAGTAAGAAAATTTGCAAAGAAAAACCTTATAAAACCAGTTTTTTGTAAAAAAATACCTTTTAAAATTTTTTTTGTAAAAAAACACATTTTAAGAGACTTTTTATTAAAAAAACACCTCAAAACAGTTTCCGGTGACTTTTGTCAACTTTTCGGCGTTGACTATGCCATTTGTCAACTTTCAGGCGTTGACTTTTGAGCTCAAATGGCATAGTTAACGCCGGAAAGTTGACAAAAGTCACCGGAAACTGATTTAAGGTGTTTTTTTTTTAATAAAAAGTCTCTTAAAAGGTGTTTTTTTACAAAAAAAAAAATTTTAAGGTGTTTTTTACTAAAAACTGGTTTTATAAGGTGTTTCTTTGCAAATTTTCAAAAAAGTAATTAAAAACATAAATAAATCTCCTAATAAATTTATCACATGTCAATTTTATTCCCATGGTTACGATCAAATGAAATACTCAACGCTTAAAAATATTTCTAAAGTCATCCTCAATAACATGTACTAAACCGATCTTAAACCTCTATATAAAATTATGTTACAACTACTTGATACTCACAATATTATACAACCAAGCTTTTATCGACAAGCTCATAATCGCTCAAGACTCTACAATAATAGCTCAATTACGTACTACTAAATCCTCAAAATTATTCGTATAATATAGAAACCTTTTAATAATAAAATACATAAGATGCTAATTGATCATATCTCAAATAAAATTCTATCTCCTCAACATAACTCCTTTATTGAAAGATTTTTTTGACTTTTCACGGATTTTAAAGAAAGTTAAAAGTGGGACCCTAAGGGTAAAAAAAAGAGTAGTATTATGGGTTTTTAATGTAAGGGAGAAAAATTAGTATGGGTAATGGAGGGTCTAATTGAAAATAGGATAAAGTTACTAAGGGCATAAAAGTCAAAACTCATACCAAAAATAGAAATGGGACAATTAAAATGACTTGACCATAAAAGGAAATAGGACACATAAGCTGAATAAGAGGAAGTATTATATAATTCACATATTAATCATAATCTACCAAAGACTGTATCCACCACTTAAGAATTAGTTTTACCTCAAACTCAAAACTTAAGTCTCTGCATACTCAATTTACCGCTTCACTAGTCTCCAAGATCTTTTCAACCGCTAGGTACACTAAACCCTTCGGATTAATGACGATCGCAAGTCGACTCTGATACCAATTGTAACACCCCAAATTTTTTTACAAATAAAAAATAATAAATACAATAATACCTAAATAATTTTTAATACTAGCGAAAAGTAAAAATAGGGTGTCCGCCACACTCAAAAAGTGTAAGGCATCAAAACAAACATCTAAACTAATATAGTTTTAAGGAAAATAAATATTTTAACACTAATTTATTTAAATACACTCATGACATATGATCTATGCCGCCCAACACTCATTCATTAAACACGTCAAATAACTTGCACTACAAAAAGAGTTACATCCTCCCACGCTTATATGTGAGGCTAAAGAAATTCCCCACGCTTAAATAAGTGTGGGGAAAATTATTGTCAGGAGATTTTGCCCACGCTTATTAAGCGTGGGGAAATGTACATTCAGCTACGTTTATAAGCGTGGGGAACTGCACTTCCAGCTTCATTTATAAGCATAGGGAAATTAACTGCATTCCAATTGATTTTTAAATTGTTTTTCCACATTTATAAGCGTGGGTAATGTAGATAGTAACTACTTTTTAAATATTGGCGGGAAATTTTTTACTACTATTTTTTTTTAATATTTTCCTATTATAGTAATAATAAATATTATTTTTAATAATTATTATATTAACAAAGTTAAAAAAAAGGTAAATAATAAAATGATACATATGTTTTCATTTCAATATATATATATATATATATATATATATATATATATATATATATATATATATATATATATATATATATATATATATATATATATATATATATATATATATATATATATATATATATATATATATATATATATATTGTCTTCGATTACTACATTAAGTTCACAAATTTTGTATATCATAACAAACAAAATATCTAATAATACTCAAAAAAATATCATTGTCATGATATTAAAATACAAAATTAAAAACCAATGTAAAACGTCTTCATAATTTAATGTAAAACGTCTTCATAACTGCTTTTGAATGCTTGTATTTGATTCTTTTAATTGTCGTATTCATTTTTTGGTAGCCACCCGAACGCATAAAGTAATAATTTAATTTTTTAGTTTTGTTATCAAATTATTAAATGCAAGCTAGCAATTTGAACAAAGTTTTCTAACAATAATTAAGCCTATGAAATTGTAGAACGTGAATTTTATTTCAACTAAAAAAGTATGCAAATAAGATACAATCTTATGCAGACTGATCCAGCAACACCTCAAAATAAACAACCACGCTGTGAACAAATAAAAAAAAATCAAAATATTGCAGTAAATGAACAACAAATATATTGTATTATGTGAGCTCATGCTTTTCTTCCTTACCAGCAAAACTATTCAAGAGTAAAAAGATTACTAGGATTTGGGTAGGGTCGCTCAATATGAACTAGCAAAAATAAAGTATAATCAACAGAGCCCTACCTCTAGCAGCAATTAATTTGATGCTCAGGTCCAAGGGCTTCTGCTTTAATCCCTAGGCTTCAATTCTGGCAATGGGCGAATGTTTTGGTCGTTTCTCGTGCGTGAATTATGTGATCCTCCTAGGCTATCAGAACTAACGGGTTCCATGTGGAATCAAGCTCTGTATGCTGCAAGATGCGCATAATATGCTGGAGGTAGTGCATCAAACAATATATTGTTGTTATTGTTAGTGAAGTACTTCCTTCTTTCTGTTATCAAGTATTGTTTAAGTTCAGTTACAAATTTTTAAGTGTAGTTATTGTTTTGGCATTAATCAAAAATAATGATATTTTTGTTGTTCCTGCTTTTACAGTATATTGTAGACAATAATACGGAATGTATTGAGTACATGATGAGAGTGTTCTACAATTAGATCTATATGTATTTATATTTTTCTTGAAAAGTTTATCTTACCCACTGAGACAGATCGAGTGCAACGAGCATGCCTGCAGCAACAAAGCTGAATCAGTATCAAGAAGAATGCTTAAGTGAATCAGTATCAAATACAGAGAAGAGAAAATGATCTCACATATAACTGTTTGATTTATTTATACTAACCTATTCCCTCTGTCCCTTTGAGTCAGAAAAAAATTTAGATTTGGGTCGTTGTTAGGTTTGAGTATAGGCTATATTTTGACGTTCAACAACTAATCTTTTATTCCAAATAGCTCAGTATAAACTATCAATTACACATTAACAGGTCCCTTAATTTGATGTTCTTATTCCAAACAACTTAATTTGAAGTCCTTTAACACTTTATCAGTTAAAAGTGGTTTGATCTCCCTCACTAATCAAATCAAACACACAAGTAATATGCAAAACCACACCCAACAAACAACCAGCTGCAACACCCTCCACCAAGACTAAATCAAACAACAAAAGAATAAAAAAACATTCACAATCAAGCTACATGACATGGTCTGAAGGTAGTAGCACAGGGACATGTCTATGACTACTCTATATTACATTGGCATGCTGGAAGTACACAGGAACAACTAAAAGTAATTGAAGAATATACAAGCAATAATTCAATGCAACATCAGCACAATGGTACAGCAAGGAGCAACAAATCAATGAATGAACATGAAGAACTGGAGCACATAATGGCGAGATTAAACAAAAGCATATTAGAGCACATGTTCGTCAGTCAGTAGGTCAGTTTATTGTGCGCATAGGAACGAAAAAAATGATAATACCAAAAGTGTTGCTCCGAGCCCTTTGTAAAGACCAATTGCACCTTCTTCTTTGCAAATAGTACGTAACATATGGCCTATACCTTGGTAATATATCACATTTCTCTGGAAGAATGTAGAACAAAGTAATCAAAGTTAGATTATTTTGAGAACTCAAGCAATTTACAGACCAAATGAGACAAAGCAAAGTATTACAAACATGCGATTCAATAAGTTAACAACTCTTGTTTTACAGCTTCCAGTTCTGAGACAAATTGAAGATACCAAAATTTTAATTGTTTGAGTTTTTGAGTGTGCTTAGCTTTATCTTGTTTTGTTTGTTTCTAAACCATGCTAGCAAAAGCAATATCACAAAAAAAGTTCATCCAATCACATTAGAATACCCTCCGCGTTCTTCAGTGCTAAAATCCTTGGAAAATACTAACCAAGAAAAAATTTTAAAAACAAACAAATAGTAAAAGTCGCAACGAGGCAGCAGCTCCTCGCAGTGCATTTTTTAATTCAGAATTTAAACCTTAATAATTTACACTATTACCAACTATAATAGCAAGCTAACAAGGAAGCAGCATAGAACCAAGCCAAAACTATATACATTAGATGTGAAGCTGAAAATCTAGAAGTGTAAAAAAACCGATTTTACAAAACTAGTGCTAGTTTCGAACTATTGTTACGATAGGAGTATTTAATCTTGACAGCCAAGACCTAATAACTAAAGCAAGTCTTTCAAATTGATCAATGAATCTATGCAAGATGTCGGGATTTAAGAAGATGGGTCAACATTACTCACTATTAAGAATTTTCTATCGAGTTGTAATTTGAATATTATTTTTCATTATATGTTCAAATAAATAATTTTATTTTGGTTATATTCTTGTCATCCTTAGTGGTTGTTAACACTCTCTAAGTTAAATCTTGTTTTAAATAAACAAAAATCCTTAAGTTTGTATGGATTTGATTTAAAGAGTATTACAAAGTGGTATCAGAGCCTAGGTTAAATACAGTGTTAAGATCTTCACTTGTTAACGTAATTTGAATTAATAAACGTAAGGCTAAATTAACTTAAGGTAAATTAATAAACAAAAATCCTTAAGTTTGTATGGCTTTAATTTAGAGGGTTTACAAAGTGGAATACTATTATAGGTTGCATATGACATTAAAGGATGAAGATCATAAGTTAAGGCTCAAACTGTGTATAGATGGAATGAACCCATTCGGCAATCTTAATTCTCAACATCATACATAGCCGGTACTCTTAGTTATCATTTGTTGTACATGAAGCGTAAGTACATTATGCTTTTTCTTCTAATCTCATATCCAAACTACTTGTGAATGATATAGATGTATACCTTGCATCTTTCATTGAGGATTTGAGAAAGATGTGGAATGAAGCGTTTTTTTTTTTCTGTTTGATGCACATGCTAATGAGGTTTTCACATTATGTGTAATGCTTTTATGCATTTTCAGCGATTTTTCAGCATACAACAACTTATCAAGATATAAGAACGAAGGGAGGAAAACATGCCCAGTATGTATTGAATACTTGGAATCCACGTGGATTCCTAAGTGAAACCATGTATTCATGCACCATCGTAAGTTCCCCCCAAATGATCACCATTATCGTAAGACAAAGAAGATGTTAAACGGGGAGGTTGAATACCGTGTAGCTCGTCAAGTGTTAACCGGCTATGAGGTTTAGGAGCACATCAAGGATGTTGAAACTGTATTTGGTAAAACAGGGCCAAGGTCAGCGGATTAAGATAGACTATAGTAGAAAGTCAATCGTTTGCACGCTTCTATATTGGAGAGATCTAAATGTTAGGCATTGTCTCGACGTTCTGCATATAGAGAAAAATATATGCGATGCCATACACGAGACGCTCAAGATTATTTCGAGGAAGAAGTCCTCTTACTTGTAGAATAGCGGAGTTTAAATTTTGGCGTCATCTACATTTTACGCGAGTGTCAAGGATCAATCTCTAGTTGATATTCAATTGTTATACTGTGGGCATATACATAAAATATGGGACCACTAGGGGAAAGAACCCTATATATTGCGGTTTTATCCCCGTAATATGTTGCGGTTTTGACACGCAGCACTCGTGATAGCAGCATATAACACAATATTATATGTTGCGGTTCAGAACCGCAGCATATAAGAGACTATATGCTGCGAAACCGCAGTATATAACCTTTTTTTTTTTCATTTTATATTAATTCGCCAATAAATATTAATAACTATATACATAATAATTATTACACTAATAATCATTCAATATTTTCCCTATATATATATATATATATATATATATATATATATATGTATATATATATATATATATATATATATATATATATATATATATATATATATATATATATATATATATATATATATATATATGTATATATGTATATATATATATATATATATATATATATATATATATATATATATATATATATATATATATATATATATATATATATATATATATATATATGTACATATATATATATATATATATATGTACATATATATATATATATATATATATATATATATATATATATATATATATATATATATATACATATATATATATATATATATATATACATATATATATATATATATATATATATATATATATATATATGTATATATATATATATATATATATATATATATATATATATATATATATATATATATATATATATATATATATATATATATATATATATATATATATATATATATATATATATATATATATATATATATATATATATATATATATATATATATATATATATATATATATATATATATATATATATATATATATATATATATATATATATATATACATATATATATACATATATATATACATATATATATATATATATATATATATATATATATATATATATATATATTTATATATATATATATATATGTATATATATATATATATATATATATATATATATATATATATATATATATATATGTATATATATATATATATGTATATATATATATATATATATATATATATATATATATATATATATATATATATATATATATATATATACATATATATATACATATATATAGATATATATGTATTTATATATTTATGTGTATATATATATATATATATATATATATATATATATATATATATATATATATATATATGTATATATATATATATATATATATATATTTGTATATATATATATATATGTATATATATATATATATATGTATATATATATATATATATATATATATATATATATATATATATATATATATATATGTATATATATATATATATATATATATATATATATATATATATATATATATATATATATATATATATATATATATATATATATATATATATAAATCTAAACTAATTTTATATATGTATATACATGTACAAATCTACTACCTTACGCAAAAATTCGGTTGAAATGCATCGATCTAGCTTGTTCATCATTTCATCGATGATTTGATGCATGTCAAAGAACGAAAATCCAACACTGTAGTCAAACTAAGCAAATCACCAAAAATATGGCTGAAACTGATATTGCGACTTATATCGACTTCACTTATTCAAACTAATTACAAATGACATATGAAATTGCTTAACAATATATATTAAAATTCTTTCTAAAATCACCACTTAACACACCACAATCATAGGCAAAATCATCCAAATTACCAACAATTCGTTGTACATACCAAGCTTAATATTACAGCAAAAATAATGTGCCTTAAACCTTAAAATTAATACTTATACAATCTACTACTATTTGCAATCAAATACAACACAATTTCAATATGTCTTAAACTTTAAAATTCATATCTATACATGCACAATACTATAATTATTCTATCATCATATATCCATCAACTAGTCAAATTACCAACATTCCAAGTGAGATTCACATAACTAGCATCAAAAAACGAGAAATTTATTGTACAACCCATGATTTAATCCACATAACAAAAACAATTCATAAAAGCACAACCCATGATTTAATCCGTAACAAAAACAAACTTAGAATTACAAACTTAGATTCACATAACATAAACAAACTTTGAATTACAAACTTAGATTCACATAACCAAAACAATACATGAAAGCACAACCATGATTTAATCCATAACAAAAACAAAACTTAGATTCATATAACACAAACAAACTTATGTATTCTAATTCTATATAAGTACTACATTGTATTCTAAAATTAAATGATTTAGAATAATTAACATTGTATACTTCATACTTCATATTCTAGTTCTATATAACCAAAATATAAATAATAAAATTAAATCATTTAACCCTAAAAACATATGTATTCTAATTCTAACCATTAAAAACATAAGTACAACAACAAACCACATTTTTAACAAAATACACAAATAATTAACAAATTAATAACATAAACTTGAAAAATGTAAAATTCACAAATAATTGATATCTTTAGCACTAAATTACTAAATTACAAGTAAAAAAATAAAGATATGAACTTGCAAATTAACAAAATAAATAGAAATTACCTTAATTTCATGGGTTATGTAATCTATAATGAAAAAAGAAAAAAAAATTAGTATAAAAAAAGTTGCTCTAAATTTCAAGTCTTTTGTGAATAGCTTGCAAAACATAAAGGTTTAACCATATAAAAAGAGAAATTATACCTTAATTTCGTGAGTTTTGAAGATGAACAAGACCAAATGCTTAAAGGTTTTAAAGGGCTTTAATAGTAGAGCATATTCTTCGTGGGTTTCAAAGGGTTTATGAACAAGAAGCTAAGATGAACAAGAAGAAGATGAACAAGAAGAACAAGATGAACTATTCGTGGGTTTATGAAATAGTAGCTGTGGGTTTATGAACGTTAAAGGCGGGTTTTTTTAACAAAAAAACATTACATGCTCTCGGCAAAAAAGAAGACAATATTAGTTGTTTATAAATGATAAGTGCAATCAATTATTTTCCATGTAATTTGTATATTTTTGTAGTATGTAATGAACCGGAAGATTGCAAGAATCTTCATTATAGTCGTTTTTTATAATATTTGGCAAACATATTTGTTCTCGAAAATTGGCTTGTCCAACGGCTACTACAAGACCTTCCAAGGTATGATTTCTATCCTTGTTATTAGATCTTACAATATATGATTCTATTTATATTTATTTTCAGTAAGATACTAAATTGATTTTGTTAAGATCTCAAATATATGACTAGATACTAATTGATTTAATTCCTAAAAGGTTGTCATATATATTTAGAAATAATTGGTATATTAACTTGCCTAAAATTCGTATGATTTATTCTAAGTATTGATTTTCTTGTAAAGGTAATAATCTATTTTTCTACTGCTATTTATAGTTTATACTAACACGTTTTATTGTAGGAAAGTTTTCTTGGAAACAAAGGTACAGTAACTATTTCAAGGCCTCAAAAGAGTCAATTTAAGGCAAGTTATCGTTAAGAATTCGAAGCTTCAAACTAGTATATAAGCTAAACAATAAAGATAAGAAACACAATGAAGAATAACGAATAAATCAATATACAAAAGAAAGATTACTAAAAGTCTTTCTAGTCTCAAGAGAATCCTCATTCAAGAATTACTCCTAAGCTCTAAATTCAAATTAATCTTTTTAGGTTATGTTGTAATATTTATTAGAGTAATTTCTTGTATTATTAAATAATTGTTATTTTCAATTCATTGTAAGAAATAAAAGTGGAAGAAAAATATCTTTAAATCACTAGGATTAGATTTCTATTTTGGTAGCATTGTGATCAACGAGAATTGTTTGCAGATAAGTGTGACCTTCTTCTAAAGCTTATATGTAGACTTATTCATGAAGTTCTAGAAGACAGGGAAGCTTAGTATCAGGACATAAAGTCCAGTTACCCCTAGGTTATCAAGGAGGCTAATGCCCTTGAGGGTAGGGTAAAGGAGATAAAGCATAAGCTTATACAACTCGAGTCCTCTGCTGGTATACAAACCAAGGTGACTAAAAAGGTTGAAGACCTAGAGTCCCTGCTGGACCACAAATAAGAAGCGTACAAGAGGTTGGGAACCGATTTTGAAGCTCTATAAGGTGCCCACTTTAGGGACCACAAACTACTTGAGGAGTCCTAGAGGGTCAGCAGGATACTTTGTGCTGACTTAGAGCACGTGACGAGGCAGGCTAGCAGATATAACTTCTTCGAGACTACATGTACCCACCTCCGCCTGGAGATGAGTCAGCAGATAGAAGTATGAGTCTGAGCTGGTCAGTGTCAAGGACGAGATCCTGCGCCTCAATAGATCGAAAATGATTAAGGGCTAAAATGGAGTGTAGACTGGCCAATCTCAGGGATCTGTTAGCCACCTCCATATTTGCCACTACTGATAAGCTTGTTGAGGTGAAGGCTCTTCAGTGGCAAATGAAGTACCTTAATGCCATCATTATTGAGAAATCCATGATGATTTCTGGGCTTGAGATTAACTCATTTAGAATCCCTCATGACCTTGGTCTCATCTCCAGGTCCTCCTCAGAGGTGAAGAATGTATTGGCCTCTATGCCTCCCTACTTTGAAGCTTCAGGAAAGATTTTTAAAGAGGCCTTGGCTAGCGCAAATAAGGCTAGGAAGAGGGTCCTCCGACTTGAGTCTAAATGCGAGGAGTACCAACTCTGTCAATCTAGACTGGTGAAGGATCTCCACAGTTCCAGGTCAACAAAGTCATTCTATGCTCCAAGAGCTTATAGCTCGAGCTACACACTGCTAATGAGGAACTTGTTGTGGCCTAGGCAACCCTAGCAAAAGCGAAGGAGACCCATAAAGCCCAGATCTATAAGCTTGCAGCATACAATCAGAAAGACAGGGCTGTCAAGGCCAGATTAACTCTACTCAATGCTTGTTGTATAGAATACCCTAACTTTGATTAGAGCTCTCTCAAAAGGCATCTCCAGGCTCTAAAGATGGTGAAGAAGTTGAAGCTTCTACACAAGAATGACCCTCTCTTGAAACTTCATGAAGAAGAAGTAGCAGGTCAGGGGTCAGCACCTTCATGCTCTACTCTCCTTTTAAGTAAATTTTTTTAGGTCTATTCTTATGTATAGATTTTTGTAATTTGTAATGTGTATATATTCTTTACACTTATACGTAAATTCTTTGTAATTTATCTGATGACTATCAATAAAGGTATTTGCTTCTTCTGATTTTTGCTGATTTTTTCAGCTTTAGACTTCATTCTGCCATGTTTTTTGTTGAATTGTAGCCTTCAATACTTGTAGTTTTTGAAAGAAAATGTCTAATTTCTTTATTATCCGTAAGTGTTTTCCAGTATGATACCTATACATGCCCCCAGTCAGTGTGCTTTGGGAGCAATACTAAAGGATATGGACTGTAAACCTATAGTTTGTTCTTTCTATCTCCTCCAGGATGTATAATCTTAGCTGATTGACTATGGATTACCCTGTTTTAATCTAAATAGGTTGAATAGGGGTCTATCCTTTTCAGGGAATAATTTAAACTTGTCCCTGCCTTGACCTCTTAGTCTCGAATTATTAGCCTAAGAGACTAGCTGGTTCAAAGGTGTTAGACTCTAGGGACCATGATCTTGGAACAATCTCGCCAAGGTATTTTTAGTTACTTTCTTGAGGAGCTGCTCGGCCCAAAGATGGCAAGTTTGTCTGTTTGGGATCTGGAACATTCTCATCATGCTATTTTAATTACTTTCTTAATGAGTGTTGACCCACAAAAAATGAGCCAAAATTATTCACATTTCTTGGCTTTAAGAAAATCTGTGTCACATGAACTTAGTTAATTAGTGATAAAAATTTAACTAGCCTGATTCCTCTATAGGATAACATTCAGGACTTTAGGATCTTTCTTAACAAAAAAGCTTTTGTTTACATAGTTAAGGTAATAAGCTTTACTTGTCTGGTTTCTCGTTTGGATAAGAAAGTGTTAACAAGAAAGTGGTAATAAATGATGCAAATTAAGTGGGACGAACCAAAATGGAAAATGATGCAAATTTAATGGGATGGAGGAGTAGTAATTAGTGTGTGAGCCAAGTTTCACGTCGAACAAACTAAGATCGACTTAGTTTAAGTAAGTTAGTGGCTTAATAAGCCCTTTTTTCAAAAATTAGGAACATTAATTATATAGAACACAACAACCCGAAAAAGCAAAAATCGCCGGTATAAAAAACCACAGGGAAGTGAAAAATACCATTGGAACAAAGGGCCCCAAGAAATAGGCCACCCAAAAATAAAGAATAGTGGCGGACTATGCATAGAAGTTTTAACACCAACAGTTACGAGTACAGACTATACCATGCTGTTACATGGAGTCAACTACATGTCTACACATGAGTACAACCAAAACAATAAAGACAAACTCAATACATTTAAAACTACACCAAATTGAGAGGAATACCAAAAGACCTTTTGTGACGACCAAACTTATCTTTCAATGTCTTCAAACTGAGCTAATCTTCATAAAGTATTTATATTGTTGCTCTTCAAGTTAACTTTGTTCAGCAGCAAGATGTTCAGTATACCACAACGTACACAATGGACGAGAAACCAAAGCCTAAGAAACACGAAGCGCAAACGCGTTTGTTGTTGGTAAATACTCCTATATGACATTACTCCTGCTTTGCGTTGATTCTTCATGTATGCCTTTGCCTTAATTTGTCTCAATCTTTAACCAGGCATACCACCGCAGTTCAAACAACTTTGGAATGCTGCTGATCTAGTTAAATCCTTCTGCTGCAGGGATGATTGTTGTCTCCCTTTTGTATTGTGTAGCAGCTCTGTACACGATTGAGACATCAACCTTCCTTGAATACAAATCTACACCACAAGCCAAACCACCACAGCCCACCAGAAACATACATCAAGATATTCCTACACATTTAACTCTGAAGTATTGTTGTAGTACCTGTTTCCATATATTAATGCTTCCTCGTATAGAAAAACTGAGCCACATGACCCTTGCATAGCTATCCACAGTCAGGCTTTGTCTGGTTCTGTTTGCCTCCCATAGACCACACAATATGCCCTTTCTTCCTAAGTGAATACTAGTAAATGACAAAGCAAAACAACAACTAGCAATATGCATACACTTCCTATTATATCTAATTCATTTTTGGCATTTTGCACACACTACTATAGTACTTAACAGGACTAATACCAACACACCACCTATCTAGTATACAAAGTCCATCATCTATTATAACCATACTTTAAGCAGGATCATACTTGTCATGCCAGTCCAAGCCACCTTATCCTTGAAATCAAGCTCTTAAATGACTCCACCTATGAATATAATCTCTAAATTCTCAATGCAATATTGCATCCATGTTATACATAAGATCATGAGAAGTAATGTCTTTTGTCCCCAGCATCTTTTTTGCTTATATGCCACTCTTCTAAAAATTTATCGTATTACCACATGGTCCAAATCACATAGAATAATATCAAGTTTTAAAGTTTGTTTCTTCTTCTACTCCTCAACGGACCTTTGCATCCTAGTAAGGAACTATTACATTGATTTTGTAATGTGACCTTATATCCCTCGCCATTCTAGAATTTCCATCCAAATAATTCAAGAGAAGCGATATGTAAATAAAAAATGGGCATTTGTTTACGCTTCCAGCCCATAGAGCTTGAGACTCATCAATGATACTGTTTCGGTAATGAAACGAGGAAGTGCAAAAGACACTTAAAATACCTGGAGATAGGTGTAATCGGGTACAACTATCAATATGCTGAAAGTGTTTATGATCCTTCCGCTGATGAGACCTTAAATCCTGCAATACAACGTTAGCCTTGTCTGGGGGGGTGATCTCCCGGAAAACCCCTCCGACGCTCAAGTCAGATCGGGAAAACGAAAGTAACGAATATATGATAATTAATGAATGTGTTATATTGGATGAAAACAAGATTAACGGATTATAGGATGAGTTCATATCAATTGAAGGATAGTTGATCAAGAATATAGATTGTAAGTAGGAGGGCAGTGTCTTTTTTGTGGAGTAATGGTAGGAATATATAAACTTAGTCTCCTGCAAATGATGTACGCAATATTTATTTATAATGGTAGAATGGAGGTTGGATGGTGAATTAATGTGAGAATCATGGGTATGATGGGTGAGTGGTAGGTTATGGTGAGTAGTGGGTAGTTATTTTAAGAAGTTATTGAACCGAGCTGGGTGGTTAGGGTTTGACTAAATAAATTATGGGTTTATTTATTTGACCCCATAACATTAGCCCCACGCATGAAGAGCGATAGATGAGGGAATTTAATGTGGCGAGGGTATCAATCTTTATGCGGAAAAAATCATACCTGTGATGCAGATC
The DNA here is from genome assembly GCF_026212465.1 of Amaranthus tricolor. NCBI lineage: Eukaryota > Viridiplantae > Streptophyta > Magnoliopsida > Caryophyllales > Amaranthaceae > Amaranthus > Amaranthus tricolor. The sequence continues at coordinate 13,683,448 of NC_080060.1, read as the reverse complement.
AAATAAATATTCGGAAGAAACCATACAATAAGGTCCGAATAAGATAAACTTCGAAGTCTTGCCTCGATGGGCCATGATGGTGGAAACCCTATGAATTATAAATATTTGGCCTTTGGGCCACTTTTGATGATTCGACTTTAGAGCCTGATATGATGATTCGGCATTTGAACCTGATGTGATGATTCGACATTTGAGCTTGATATGACGATATGGCCTGGCAGTCAATCACCTGGGATTTAGATAAGGAATCATACTAGATGAATCCTTCGAAAGCATTGATGAATATTCGGATCAGACATAAGTCTGCATTTAAGGAATATTTGGATCAGACATAGGTCCGCATTGCCCAGCCGTCAATCATCCGGGACTTAGATAAGGAATCATACTAGGTAAATCCTTCAAAAGAATTGATGAATATTCTGATCGGACATAAGTCCGCTTTGTTCAACCGTCAATCATCCAGGACTTAGATAAGGAATCATACTAGGTGAATCCTTCGAAAACATTGATGAATATACTGATCGGACATAGGTCCGCTTAATAAGTGATCGAGTTATCAAGCTAGGTGATACTTGCTATGAATACATTGACAAATAACGCCCAAAATCACTCGTTTTGGGGCTTAATAAGAGTTCGAGTTATCAAACTAGGTGATACTCGCATGGATCCCACTTTCAAACTAGGTGAAAAGTTAGAAAACTAAGATAAAGGCTTAGACAAATATCACCTAAAATCAATAATTTTGGGACTTTAATAATAATATACTTTCAAACTAGTTGAAAGTTTAGATGATTCCATAATATGACGAATAACGCCCACATGTTGGGACTTTAATAATAATATGACTTCAAACTAGTTGAAACCTCAGATGATTCCATAATGTGACAAATAACGCCCACGTGTTGGAACTTCAATAATAATATGACTTTCAAACTAGGTGAAAGCTCAGATGACTTTATACATTCATCATTAAAAACCACATATAAGTAAGACCCAATATATTAAGAATAATAATGGTGAAGTATTGAATTTCCATGCATAAATAATAAATAATTCTTTTAATATGTGTCAGTATCATACTTGATCATTTTCCACATCGACCCATGAATACAACAAATATGAAACACCCGATATATGTTGATGAATAAAAGTAAGAATAACCATATGATCATCATTAGATTAATACAATATATTCTTCACTTGGCAATACTAGTCAAAGATTTGCATCCTTTATGTAGCATTTCATTAGAAGGCCATGGTGATGATTTTACTTTATGTATCAAGTTACCTGAGATTGTTCTCTCACGGGTGGATGGTTCGAACTACTGTCAGATCATACCCGGATCCAGCCAATACAGTCAATGTAGGTCGTTTTCCAGGGATCTAATGTAGATAGTTTGAACCACCGTCAAATCATAGCCGGATCCAGCCAATACATTGAATGTAGGTAGTTTTCCAGGAATTCGATGTAGATAGTTTGAACCATTATCAGATCATACTCAGATCCTGCCAATACATTGAATTGGGCAATATTTGGACTAATTTTTTCAGATTGAAATCACTTAGCTGAAGCTAGTTCGGAAACGTTCTACGGGTCATCTAATCCTTTAGATAGTGCATCAAATCAAACTTCAACATTAAGACATAATTTTATAGTCCGTTAAAGTTGATTTGGAAACATTCTACGGATCTAATATCCCTTTAGAAGGTGCATCAAACCGACTTTCAACATTGTAACTAATTTTTGCAATTAAAAATCGAACACTTTGAGCCCTAATAACGTTGAGCGGGAACTCCCATTTTCAAGCTTGAACTTTGAGCCCTAATAACGTTGGGCGGGAACTCCCATTTTCAAGCTTGAATTCTTGGTAGAAGAAGATTATGGAAAATTTGGTTCAATCACTAGTGGAAAAAAACATATTTGCTGCTTATTATTTGCTGCGGTTATTGTATATACGCAGCAATAAATAGGAAAAAGAATAAGAAAAAAAAAACAAACAATTGCTGCGGTTTAAGGACCTAACTGCAGCAAATAAGCAGTTGCAAACTCAATTACTGCGATTATGCTTGGGACCGCAGCAAATAACACACCCAATTGTTGCGGTTCATCCCGTTGACCGCAGCAAATAGTATATATTAAAATATAATATAATGGCGCCCAGCTTTAACGTTTATATTTTCATAAAACCCTTATAAGCTTCTGTTTCATTACCACAAACAAACACACGCACGACGAACACAGCAGTTTATCTTCTCCATACTCAAACTTCAAACTTCTATGTACTGTTCTTGTTAGTTCATCATCAAACTTCATCATCTGCTCTTCATCAAACTTCATCATCTTCTCCATTGAAAAAACACTTCACAAAACGAACACGCATATTGTTTTCCTTCGTTCTCCTTATAATTCGTTCCATTCTAGACTTCTTCAAACTTCTCTTGTTCATGATCAAACTTCAAACATCGAATTTTCATAAAGTAGGAAAAACAACAAGAAAAAAAAACATTAATTGCTGCGGTTCTATGCCTTGACCGCAGCAAATACTCAGTTGAACTTTTAAATGCTGCGGTTTGTGTTGTGCCCACAGCAAATAGGCCTTGAATTTTAATAACTGCTGCGGTTTTGGTCTTTAACCGGAGCAATTAAGCTTACTAAAATGGCGCCCTTTATATTTTAACGTTTATATTTTCATGAGAAATAATAACCCTTCGGTTTCCTTATACTGCACGCATTAAACGAATACGCATGCTGTTTTCCTTCGTTCTCCTTATAATTCGTTCCATTCCAAACTTCTTCAAACTTCTCTTGTTCATTATCAAACTTCAAACATCGAATTTTCATAAACTTCGATACAGTACAGCAGTTTTTTTCTTCTACTGTTCTTGTTCTTCTACTGTTCTTGTTCATCATCATTCTTCAAAACCGTTCTTGTAGTTCATTATCATATTAAACTTCAAACTTAGAATTTTCATAAACTTTGAACACATATACAGTACATCGGTTTTCTTCTATTGTTCTTCAAGGTATTATTTTTTCAAGCTTAATTTAAGTTCTTCAACCTTCATTATGTTTTAGGGATTTAGTTTTTTTATACTAATTTTTTTCATTGTATAGGTTATACACAACCCACCAAAACCCACGAAATTCAAGGTATCTTTTTCATTTTGATTTTGTAAGTTAGGTTTAAATTTGTCATACTTTGATGTGTATGTTGTTGTTGTTTTTAAGTTTTAAATTTATCATATATATCATGTTTTGTTATATTTTTAAGTAATTTCTTCATTTTATTTATCAATGTGTGTGGTTTTTATGTTTTAAATTTATCATAATTTATTTCTAGTTTGTAAAGTAGGTTTAATTAGGGTTGTTTATGGTTAAATGAATGAGTTGTTGATATGAATGTTAATTAGTTGTCCAAGTTTATGAATGTGATTTTATTTTTATTGTTTTTATATGAATATTAATTATGGTTACTATAATAAACATCATTTGGACAGTTTAAAAAACATTGTGTTATTATTTGGGTTAATTAGTGTTAAATGAATGATTATTACTTAATTTTGTGGTTATTTAGAGTTCGTTAAGTATATATGTTTAAAAGTTGTGTATTAATTTTGTTTTGAATCAATTAATCACACTAATTAGGATGACAAACGATCGTTCTTGGATGTATGGAAGCATTGAATTGTCGGAATATATTGATGGCGTATTAGAATTTTGTAGTATTGCGGTTGAACATCAAGTTAGGACGGGGGGAGTTGGTTTTTATTGCCCATGTGTCAGTTGTGGCAATGTATCAAAGGTAGATAGTGTTGATATCCTTAGGGAGCACATACTTCGACGTGGGTTTAGGCCTCAATATCATGTTTGGGTCTGGCATGGTGAGGAAGGAGTTTTACAAAGAGAAAAGTGTTGTTGAGGACGTCAATAATGTGGCCGATGTCAATGAGGATGTAGTAGATCATGTTGATGGGTATGAGACAGATGAAGAGAATGTCGATGAGGATGTGGATCGTGTTGATGAGATGATGGAGGGAGTCGAGGATGAGTTAGGAAAACGTCCTCGTGTTTTTGACTTGTTGACAGAGGCTTCTCAAAAGCCTTTGTACCCTGGATGTACAAAGTTCACCAAACTAACAGCAGTGTTGATAATTTTCAACATTAAGTCAAAGTTCAATTGGAGTGACGCTAGTTTCACAATGTTATTAGAAGCGTTAGGTGAGATGCTTCCTGAGGGAAATGAACTTCCAAAGTCGACATATTATGCCAAAAAGCTCATGTGTCCTTTTGGCTTAGAGTACCAGAAGATTCATGCGTGTCCGAATGATTGTGTGTTGTATCGGAATGAAAATGAGAACTTAGAAGAGTGTCCTAGGTGTGGGTTATCGCGCTACAAGCGTAAAGGGGCTCGGGATGCTAAAGGGCCCCCGGCTAAGGTATTGTGGTATCTTCCAATAATACCTAGATTCAAGCGCTTGTTTTCTATAAAGAAAGATGCGTTAAATTTGAGGTGGCATGCAGATAGGGTGAAGAAAGGTCACTTGATCACACATCCATCTGATTCTCCGGAGTGGAAGAGTATTGATAGGTTGCATAAGACTTTTGGGGATGAGGTTCGTAATTTAAGGCTTGGACTGTGTACGGATGGAATGAACCCATTCGGCAATCTTAGTTCTCAACATAGTACTTGGCCGGTACTTTTAGTGATCTATAATTTGCCACCTTGGTTGTGTATGAAGCGTAAGTACATAATGCTTTCGCTTCTTATCTCGGGTCCTAAACAACCTGGCAATGACATAGATGTGTATCTTGCACCTCTCGTTGAGGATTTGAGAAAGATGTGAGATGAAGGCGTTTCAGTGTTTGATGCATATGCTAATGAGGAGTTCACCTTGCGTGCAATGCTTTTATGCACCGTTAATGATTTTCCGGCATATGGCAACTTATCGGGGTATAAGAACAAAGGGAAGAAAGCATGCCCAATATGTATCGATGACATGGAATCCACGTGGATTCCTAAGTGCAAACACGTATTCAAGCACCATCGAAAGTTCCTCCCACGAGACCACCAATATCGTAAGAAGAAGAAGTTGTTCAACGAGGAGTCCACGGGGATTATTAGAATGGGTTTAGAACCTTGATAGCTAGATCCAAGTACCAAGATTCCATTTCCACTTTAGCCTAGGTCCTGGATGCATAGGTTTGGTCTCCACGTGTCGTGCAAGGTGGTCTGGTCGCTAGTTTGCTGTTGTGTCGATTTCGCGCGTAAAGTAGGTCAAACTTGGTTTGTTACGCACGAAACTTGGCACACTACACTATTTGGTATATATTATTGTGTTGAATTGGATAGAATTGAAAATCATAGTTATATGCTAGAAATTACGTGTTAAGTTGCGATTTTAAGGGTTTTTAAACGTTATTGTCAATTTCACGCGTAAAGTAGCTCAAACTTGGTTTGTTATGCACGAAACTTGGCACACAACACTATTTGGCATATATTATTGTGTTGAAATGGTTAGAGTTGAAAATAATAGTCATATGCTAGAAATTAGGTGTTAAGTTGCGATTTTAAGGGTTTTTAAGCGTTTTTGTCAATTTCGCGCGTAAAGTAGCTCAAACTTGGTTTGTTTTGCACGAAACTTGGCACACAACACTATTTGGCATATATTATTGTGTTGAAATGGTTAGAATTGAAAATAATAGTCATATGCTAGAAATTAGGTGTTAAGTTGCGATTTTAAGGGTTTTTAAGCGTTTTTGTCAATTTCGCGCGTAAAGTAGCTCAAACTTGGTTTTGATGCGAAACCGGGGCTGATTAAGGCCTTGGTAATGCAAGGATTGATGTTGCGCGTAAGCTTTGATTAATGACACAGACAAAAACTAAAAATGATCATGAAAAGAACACGAAACAACCGCAAACACTCAAAGAATTCTGATCTAGCATACTGTCGAGCAGCCATCCTTCGGCTCAGCTTCTAGGAGTCCACGGGGATTATTAGAATGGGTTTAGGACCTTGGTAGCTAGATCCAAGTACCAAGATTCCATTTCCACTTTAGCCTAGGTCCTGGATGCATAGGTTTGGTCTCCACGTGTCGTGCAAGGTGGTCTGGTCGCTAGTTTGCTGCTGTGTCAATTTCGCGCGTAAAGTAGGTCAAACTTGGTTTGTTACGCACGAAACTCGGCACATTACACTATTTGGTATACATTATTGTGTTGAATTGGATAGAATTGAAAATCATAGTTATATGCTAGAAATTACGTGTTAAGTTGCGATTTTAAGGGTTTTTAAGCGTTTTTGTCAATTTCGCGCGTAAAGTAGCTCAAACTTGGTTTGTTATGCATGAAACTTGGCACACAACACTATTTGGCATATATTATTGTGTTGAAATGGTTAGAATTGAAAATAATAGTCATATGCTAGAAATTAGGTGTTAAGTTGCGATTTTAAGGGTTTTTAAGCGTTTTTGTCAATTTCACGCGTAAAGTAGCTCAAATTTGGTTTGTTTTGCACGAAACTTGGCAAAAAACACTATTTGGTATATATTGATGTGTTGAAGTGGTTAAAATTGAAAATCGTAGTCATATGCTAGAAATTACGTGTTAAGTTGCCATTTTATGCGTTTTAAACCGTTTTTGACACTAGCATCTATATTCTCTTAGTGCTTTCAACAACCTTCTGCTTTCGTTGACTGCGGCTACTACGCGCTGAAGTATATGGACGATATTATACAATCCGTGAAGGAGTTTGGAGTCGAAAATATAGATGCCGTAAGTATTTGTTACGTTCTTAATTAAATATATTATTGGTAAAATCAAATGTTTCTATATTAATCTTTTATTTTTATATTATATTATAGGTTTTAAACGACATTCCGAGGGAAACACGCCCTTTGAGAAGTGGCGAGATGCGCGAATTAAAAGACAAGATTGCCGCGTATCTTGCTAATATTTGTCCTTGATAAATTGTAATTAGTATAGATTATTTTTTATACTTTAATGTATATTATATATATATATATATATATATATATATATATATATATATATATATATATATATATATATATATATATATATATATATATATATGTACGTATATAATATTATATTATATACGAGCGAGAGTTTATTATTACAAAGAGATTATTGTTGATTATCTGTGATTATCATTGGATTAATCACTGTTATTACATTGTATTATTATTGGATTATTATAAGGATAAAACGCAAAAAGAAAAAAAAATAGAAGTATTTGCTGCGGTCAGGGGCATAACCGCAGCAAATAATGCCCCACTTATTTGCTGTGGTTTTGCCTCTGACCGCAGCAAATACCCCTCCTTATTTGCTGCGGTTATGCCTCTGACCGCAGCAAATAATGCTCTTATTTGCTGCGGTTTTTAACCGCAGCATTTAAAGTAGGACATTTGCTGCTATCACTATTGCTGGGGGTCAAAACCGCAGCAAAAAATGGCCAAAAAAACCGCAGCAAATGAGGTTTTTTCCACTAGTGAATGGATGACAAACCTAAATTTAATTCCTTCAACAATCCTAATCTTTTGTTTACAATTTAGAACCAAATAAAAATAGGGAAATTTTGACATACTCCAAATCGAATAAAAGGATTAATGGACGAGATTAACAGAGCATATCAAGCAACAAATTGAAACAGCACAATCAACAATATCATCATCCAAACAACTTTTTGAATTTTGTGGAAATAATTAGTTTGTTTTAATGGAACTTTTGTTGTTCTCCAAAATCAGGAGTTGGGAGTACATAGTTATCCAATCTGAATATGAAAATTGAGAGTTAGGAGTAAATAAATGTCCTCCAAAAATGGAGCCTCACTATCTAAAAGTATCTGATTTTTATCAGAAGATCAAAAGTACGAACTGATTTTGCAAGAGGATTAAAAAAGGATGCTCTGGAGAACTATCACTCAATCTCATGTGTCTTACCAATATTATCTTGATATATTATTTTTTTTTATAAATCGAACTAGCAAAACATATAGGAAATACTCTTGTCGTTGCTTTAATTATAGTTCCTTACTTAACGCCCACACATAAAAAAATGTCATCAGACAGTTATTTATCCTTACACAAATTTTATTTTTATTTTTTTATTTTTATATTTATGTTAAAAATCCATTACTTTTCCCACATATATGTTGGAGGTAAATATTAAGATATAGATTAACCAGCCAGATAAAAGGTCAAATACAACATAGGTGGTTACAATTAATTATCTTGGTCAAAAATAATACTCATGCCATATATAATTAAAATAACCGATCTTCAATATTGGGACTGAATTGTTATCACTACGAAATCAAGATGACCAATTGTCAAATAATCAACCCTACTCTCCTAAAATGAAGACTATGAAGCACAAATAGATCCCCTTTTTCACTTTTTATAAACACTTTCAACTTCTCCCTACACATCCTCAAAATATCATATAATAAACACCTTTCGAATTCTTGTTTCATTACAATCCATAGAAGGGATTGAATAATTCCTTGAACATGTAACTGCTTCGATCCACAGAAACTCTTCTTAAGTTAGGCCAAAGTGATTCATAGACATCATGAATCAAATACCACCGATATAAGGAAGCATCTTGATATATGTCAAGAGATATAAGGTACACAAAGCAATCTAGCAATTTAGGAATAACACAACTGTAGTAATTTTTTTTCTTTAGGATTCCTTCCACCATTTTGATAAAATCAGAAGGTTTAAAGTGATATTTAATGACTATGGTGATTGTGATAAGGACGAAAGCAATTTGATGATTTGGTTTGTTGAGTGGTGATAGCTGAATGAATTTGGTAATATATAAAATATAATCGTGATTGGAAAGCACGTGTTAATGGGAATTAATTACTAATAGGAATTAATAATTGCATCCAATTCTCATTTGAGTCCGTATTGACAGAAGTAAATGTCTATCACCATTACTAGACATGTTGATTTTGGCATTGGGTTTTGTATTAGCAGATGTTTTTGTAACCGCGAAGGAAGAGAAATTACGGTCATTTTTTTTAAAGGAGACATGGCTTTTATGTTTGTAATCCCCATAGACGGCGCCAAACTGTTTCGGTAATGAAACGAGGAAGAGAAAAAGACACTTAAAATACCTGAAGATAGGTGTAATCGGGTACAACTATCAATATGCTGAAAGTGTTTATGGTCCTTCCGCTGATAAGACCTCAAATCCTGCAATACAACGTTAGCCTTGTCCGAGGGGTGATCTCCCGAAAAACCCCTCCGACGCTCAAGTCAGATCGGGAAAACGAAAGTAACGAATATATGATAATTAATGAATGTGTTATATTGGATGAAAACAAGATTAACGGATTATAGGATGAGTTCAGATCAATTGAAGGATAGTTGATCAAGAATATAGATTGTAAGTAGGAGGGCAGTGTCTTTTTTATGGGTAATGATAGGAATATATAAACTTAGTCCCCTGCAAATGATGTACGCAACATTTATTTATAATGGTAGAATGGAGGTTGGATGGTGAATTAATGTGGGAATCATGGGTATGATGGGTGAGTGGTAGGTAATGGTGAGTAGTGGGTAGTTATTTTAAGAAGTTATTGAACCGAGCTGGGTGGTTAGGGTTTGACTAAATAAATTATGGGTTTGTTTATTTGACCCCATAACAGATACCTTTTTAAATAGAAAATCTCCCGTTTTTCAATTTTTCCATTTTTGCAAGTGACAAGGTTATTTGAGCTCTCAAAGGAGTTATTTTCTTCCATATGGTTTAATCACTAACTTAGGCAAGATTGGCTCTGTAGATATATAGATTATATCTTTAAGGATCCTGGTAGAGAAGCTACTATTTTCTGACCATCTCTACCTCACACTATCTGTTTCTCCACTTTACGGTTTCTCTTGCTCAATGTATGCCCTTAAATCCTACAAAGCTCTTTCCTCCTATTCATATAATCTTCTTCTCCACTTTATGTTCCAATTCCATATCCAATCATGCCACTCACCTATTTGATTTATGTAGTGTTCCTTCTGTAATAAGATTAAGAACAGTCTAGGGAAAGCATTTTTCAAAGAACTTGGACAACACCAATGATCTTTCAAAATAAGATGGAATCTTCCATCCCCCAATCTATTATGTATTCCACCTTCAATTATTTCTCTAATTTTGGTGGTCTCCATATCTTTGCTCATCATTTGTGCCCACAATCCACATGCCCTCCTTTACATCACTAAAAGTGACCCTTTGAGGATGCTTTCTTTCCTTTAATCCTATATACACATTAAAATTTTTTTCCATAAGGTACTATCATCTTTTGAGTATAATCCATCACCAATTTAAAAGAAAGATCAAATTTTTTTGCATAATGTTACTAACACCAAGACCCCCTAACTCTTCGGCAGTTCTATGTTTGACCATTTTACAACATGAACAAATCTTTTATCACTAGTATAATTCCCCCAGAAGAATCTTCTTTGCATTTCTATAATTTTCTTCGCAAAAATCTTCGGAATCTTGGACAACTCATGAAGTAGATTGGAAGACTATTGATAATGGCTTTTGTCGTGATACCCTATCAAATAATATTTATAACACCCCTAGACACTACACAAGTATAACAAGAGTAGGGGATCAAACCACGAGGAAAAGGCAAGTTAAGCCCTAGCACTTGATATAGGAAGGTTTTTAAGCCTGGGTGTATAAAGTCTAAAACTAATGACGAGGATAACAATGCAAGATTAAAAATGATATAAATCAAAGAAGGAAAACAGGATAAATTAGATCCACCCTTGAAAGGTGATTTTGACAAAAGATAAACTAGGTTAGGGAAAATCAAACAACTAGTCTAGACACTCATGATAACAAGAGGAAGTTGGTGATTCCATACACCACACGAACGACCTATAATTGCCCTATGTCTCCCTAGTAATGGCAAGATAACATTCATATCGAATGTCAATGACAATAAGTATTGTTAAATTCACTCTAATCCTATGCAATGAAGAACATGACCATTCCTAGGGTTTCACAAATCAAACCCCTAAAGAAACTACTCACACATGTTTAAACTAACTAAAACAATAGTAATAAATGAAGCAACAAAACTAAGCATGATAATAATTAATATAATTAACAAGAAAGCAACAATAAATACAACAAGGAAATAAAACCAATTACTATTCTATTAAGCAATAAACATTCTATAAAGCAATAAGAGAAACAAGAACAATAATGAAAAGCAAAAGTTTTGAGGTGAAATTTGAAACATGTTCACTCTTTTAGCCATAAGCTTTAATTTTAGAATCTATTTAGTGAAAGGGTTGCGGCATTGAAAACTAGACTTCAAGACATTTCCAACTGTATATTACACACCAATTACGATAGCCGAGCAAAAAATGGTGGCAGTGTAAAGTTTGCTAGTCAGTAGCAAGCGATGAGTTGTCGCCTAAAAGCTGCGACTCGCTGCAAAGTGTCTAAAGTTGATTTGCAGGTAGTAAGTATGCGACGCACCACTAGTCACCAGGCCATTGAAGCCGTCAACATGCGTTTCCCCACTACTTTAATATGGATATTATTTTTATTTACTTATATTGAATTAAATTCTTAGGGTTTATTCAATATTTTAGGGAGGATTGTTCCTTAAGTATAAATAGAGAAAGACTTTTAGATTAGGGTTCTTCCTCCTTCTTCTTGTTCCTTCTTCTTGCACTTTAGTGAACAATCATTGTAAGCTTTCCTTAGAATTTCATTTTATTTTCATTTAATTTCTTGTCATTTAATTACTTCATTATTATTATTTTATTCTTTTTTTGTCAAACTTTAATTATTTTTCCTAGTAGTAGCTATTAATAAAAATAGTATTATTTCGCTTGTCTTATCTCCCTTAAATCTTTAAATGTGCTCTTTCATATCTCATTAATAGCTCCTCCTCAAAAGTTTTATTTATCATGATTACTCTCATCCTACGATTTTTATTTAATGCTTTCACCATGAATAGTGAGTGGATACTTTTTCTAAGGTTAGAGATTGAACCTATGATTCAAGTATGATTTGACCATTGAAGGTGTCTATAAACTTAACATTGAAGTGATTAAATTGAGCTAACAAACCTAAATTAAATATGCTTTTTTAGACTAATCAATAAAAATAGCTTGTGAGATTAGGATTAACTTGCTTTAGAGTAAATTTTAATTAAATTCTTATTAATTCATTCAATAAAACAAGCGTGTAAGAATTGAATTAATAGAGTCTAAATCGTATAATTAATCAACATGCAAGAGTTTGAAATTAACAAGATCTTATTTAATCACATAATTAATCCGACATTTTATTGACACTAACAGAAGTTCGATCATACAAGAATTTAGCGATTCCCAACGCCCTAGATTCCTTTATCATATATTTTTAGACTAATTTGCATTCCTAGAGTTCGTTAGATTAACAAATCCAATCATTTACCTTTTTCTCAATTCCGACATGCTTAACTTTTGCTTGTCCTCGAGCAAATCACAAGGTGAAAAAAAGATGACAAATCAAGGCTAAGACATGAATCCAAACCTAATCTACTTCTTATACCGCCCTTTCCTCGACTCCTCTAATTCTCTAGTGTGACCAAGTATTGCAAAATAAACCATACTACTTCCTCCATACTTTGTCACACTACTAACACATCAACAACAATAGGTATAACAGATAAAGCACCTCAAATCACTATACTTCAACCTCCTTATAATCCTAAAAACAATAGAAAAGAAAGAAATTCTACACTTATCCCTCTAATGTGGTTCGCCCAAATACCTACCTTATAACTCTTAAAAACAATGAAAAATGAAAATTTAGTTTAATTTAATTAATTTCTTAAAATTTTAAAATAGTTTATTTATTTTAAAAAGTTTAATTTACTTTTTTTAATTTGATATATTTTAATTTAAGATATGTTCTAAATTATTCTTTTATTATATATTCTAAAATATGTGGTAAAAAGGCAAAACTCAAATATACAAAAAGTTTCTTAATTAGTTTAATTTATATTTGGATTATATTAAAAATACATATTTCAAAAAAATTAAGCTATAGGGAAATAAAATTATATATATTTTTGTAAGAAAATGTTATACTTTGAGATAAAATATGTAGTGAAGCATAAGCAATTTAAATTTAACAATAAATATTTAACATAAAATATTTTAATAATATGTTTACAATTTTGAAAACAGATTAAAAATGAAATAAATTTATCATATTCACAGGCCACAACACAAAGTGAAAATATATGATAAGATATATTATCATAAATACAGATTATTATGTGAAAATATATTATAAGACGTGATCTAATATTAATTTAAAAAAGTCTATTAAAATCAAAAGTTATATATATTGGAAATAACTAATTTAAGTGCTTTAATATGTGAAATTCATCTACATATTTTATCATAGAAAAAAATTACTTACATAAAGAGCCAATTTTTGTTAAAAAATATTTATCATGTCCAACTTAAGTATTGTGTTTGTTGAGACAAACTTAACAGTTAAATTTCTTCTAGCAAATTATTATCACTTAATGACCTAAACATAAGGTTACTTGTTGATGTGCGTATATGTTGACATTTCTCTGACATGACTATACATGTGGTTGTATTTTAGTACTTTTTCCGTTCCATATTACTTGCAACAGTTTTCATCTTTAGATATTTCATATTACTTGCAGCATTACTCTTTTTAGTAAAAAGCAACTAAAAAATTTTCTATTTTACCTTTATTTTATTCTTTTCCCCACGTATCATTATCAATCTTATCTTTTTACTTCAATTACTTTAATTCACCCATACACTATCTACTTTTAATTACTTTAATAGATTTTTTTTCTAAAATGGAAAAATTATTCAGCTACCCTCCATAAATCCATGTCTCAATCCCATTATATATTCCTTATTTACTTCCTATGATATTAAATCTTAGATCTGATCGCCCATTCCTCCAGCAATCTTCCTTGAGTAATTTCACACTCAAAGCCTTATTTACCTATTATGCATGTGATTACATGAGTTGAATATAGTTTTTGTGGGTTGATCGGCATTCTTCATCTTCATATGGATTATTCTTCATCCTCATAATAAATGGAATTAGGGTTAAGAAAATACAAAAAACCGTCAAAGACTAAGAGTAACCGGCCAAAAACGTGCCAGGAAACCGTCATTACGCGAGCCGTGAAAAGGAGCAGAACCAACTCCGCGCCCCGTGATGTTCTACGCGTCCCGCGGAATGGTACAGTATGTACTCCACGCCCCGCGGTCTTCTATGCGCCCCGCGGAGGTCTCTCTGACCCATTTCCTCTTCATCCCATATAACGACTTGTTCGAGTCACTATATTTCAACAATCTCCACCTTGACGAGAACACGTAGTCAACCACTACCTCATCAAACCATAGTGAAGAAAAACCATTCTCAAGCCAAAATCCGATGCAAAGCTCAAGTATAAGCCATACATCCCGACAAATCTCCAACCAAGACCCATCCTGATAAGTCTTAAACTAAGACCCATCACATACTCGTTTCCAAGTATAACAACTCAAAACGCTCAACTAGCATCACAAGTTCACTCATAATGCTCTATCTGCATCACGAGTACACGAGGCAAGCTCCACCTTGCGGTTGTGAACACATCCACCTGTGAGCTCCCTCACACCACCCTTAAGGGCCTATGCTAATGAATCCAGCATAGTAAAGAATCTACTAGGACTGTCAGACCATCCTACCTTCCTTACCTCTATCTTCATGTACGTGCATTCCGAATGAAATCTGATCACACTGTGCTTTTCCCGAACATCAAGTACCTGATCACTAAACACACAATCGTAGTACAAAAAAGCCAACCAAGGTTGATCACAAAGAACTATCACTGAGATCAAGACATAATCAAACTCAGCCAACACAACCCAAGCTTCAACCGATGTAACAAAGCACTTAATATCATTCCCGTACATAATAAACAAAACAGCTAATACAAGCAAACCGTAGAGAGAACAAATCTCTACCTGCCAGTGCCCCCACCCAGGTAGAGTCACAAACTACAAATGACACTTCTGGCATGCGCAAAACAAGTACACATCACAGTATACTTCAAACACCGAACCATTACTCTAGACATGTAGACCGACTTAGCCTCAAAATGAGGTGATGTAATTGAGCTAAGTAACACTACCAGTCCATACAACAGTTCCCACACTCTGCTCATACGTAAAGTCATAGCAAGCCACTGCGCCCGCTCACTATACTCTACAATGTGCTCATAAGTTGGAGGTCCAAGTGACTCCACAAAAATGGCTACCAACCTTGCCAATCCCATAAGGTTCAATGCATAATCTACCACACTTATAGCAACCAAAACAACACTCCCTACAGCCAACCTATTAGACTTCTCGATAACACATATAGGCCTTTTTTGAAATCCTTTAGATCGGCGGAATGTTCCCTGTACTGACTCCTTTAAACTATCCACAGAGATAAAGATAGCACCAGAAATCACAGTCAGAAAGATACCTGGGGTAACATCAGCACCATCAATCTGGGGTCGAACAAAAATGAATGAGGAGTTAATCTCATACTCCACCTCAAACTCGGTACCACTATCACCATAACCAGCTGCTGTAAAATACACAACAACACGCCAAAGCCCTAACAAGACTCCAAATATGAGATAGCACGATACCCTACTGAGCCACACCACACACATACTGGGCACCTCTAATCCCGTGTGTAAACCTCGATCGAACAAACTAATCCAGTATCTACTCAACAACCAAATACCAGAGATCATGCATAAGACTCTCGCTAACAAGGTCCAATTTGCTATTCCTATAACACCGTTTTGCAATGGTGTTATCCCATAGGTATGATGCCACAAAATACCTAAAACACAGAACATAAAAAATCCACAAAACGAACTATCCAAATGTAGCCAACTAACCATCTTACCATACAAGTGATCATGAGCTTCAATGCTAAGCTCACACCCGTGTTTAAACCCAAACACACAATGCTTGTCTTCCTCAAGGTAGGCATCCTTGACACTTGTAAGATGATTCTCAATGGACAATTCCAGCCCTCTACTTTCACCCATATGACCATGCCTATCATAAATCGTCATCTCTTGGTGACAAGTAGAAGCACTAACAGCAGAACTAGGCAGCGTTACACCCTGAAAGACATACAGGGATTTCACCTTGACACCCTTAAGTATCAAAAACGAACCCTTAAAGACACTCACTTCCCCATTGCTAAACTCACCCTTGAGCCCCAAATCATCTAAGGTCCCAAGCGATATCAAGTTCTTCTCCAATGCAGGAACATGCCTCACCTTAGTCAAAGTAACCCTTCTCCCATCTCTAGTCCGAAGTCTCATGGAACCAATACCTACTACTTTACATGGAGTACCGTTAGTAATCGTAACTGAAGCCCCAAAACAAGACTGATAAGTATCAAACCAATCCCGACGAGGACTCATATGGAACGAACTACCAGAATCAAGAATCCAGCTACCAATCAAATCATTAGACTCAACACAACTAATCAATGCTAAATCTTCCTCCGAATCATAGCTCTTGTTCTGTTTACTTTCGACTACAGTGGCATGAGATTTATTCTTTAATTCTGGACATTTAGACCTAAAATGTCCTGGTTCCTCATAGTGATAACATATTATGGTCTTAGTGTTGCTAGACCCATCTCTACTATTACAAGTATCCGACCTAGCACCGTTACTATTGTTAGACCCCTTATTCTTTCTAGAATTTCTACCCGACCTAACAACTAACCCACTGCCATAATTCTCATTATCACCTTTCGCCTTTTGACGCAACTCCCTAGTATAAAGTGCTGCCTTTACTTCTTCTACGGTCAACGAGTCTTTGCCAACCACAAAAGACTCCACAAAGTTCTCATAACTATTCGGTAGAGAAACATGCAATATTAACGCTGCATCCTCATCATCTATCTTAACTTCTAAATTACGCAAATCTAGTAAAATAGAATTACGATTTTCTCGATGATCCCTTAATGGCGTACCTGACTGCATCCTGAGGCCAAACAACCACTATTTCAGTAGCAATTTGTTGGTTAAAGATTTTGTCATGTACAGTGACTCCAATTTTAACCATAATTCTGCGGCCGTCTCCTGATCAGCAACCTCCGTGATGATATGATAATCAAGACATAGTAAGATGGTAGAATGAGCCTTCTCTTCCATCATTATTAAGTGTTCATTAATCGATCCGTCTCCAGATCCCGACGTAGATGTCGCACTCTTTGGGATCAACGAACGCCAAATCTGCAACTGCTTTAATAACGCCTTCATCTTAATCTGCCATAGCCCAATGCTATTCTTTCCATTAAATTTCTCAATCCTTATTGTAGAATCTCCTACCATTGTTTCCTTCAAAAACTTTTCCTAGGATTAAACCTGAGCTCTTGATGCCAATTGTTGTGCGACAGCAGAAGCAAAGATCGAAAACAATAATGAAACAATAAAGATTCAAACAAACAATAAAGAAAATCACACCGAGAAATTAACGTGGTTCACTATCAACGTGATAGCTACATCCACCGGCACCGAGAATAATCTTTTCACTATAAACCGGGAGATTACAAGATGAACACGAGAAACCACAACAATGGCTCTCCAAGCTTTTTCTCTCTTAGTTTTCCTCACTTTGTGTTTTGCATTGCATCTCCTTCTAATTCAAATTACATGGGGCCTATATATAATATACCTCATAATAAATGGAAATTAGGGTTAAGAAAATACAAAAAACCGTCAAAGACTAAGAGTAACCGGCCAAAAACGTGCCAAAAAACCGTTATTACGCGAGCCGTGAAAAGGAGCAGAACCAACTTCGCACCCCACGGAGTTCTACGCGTCCCACGGAATGGTACAGTACTGATGTGTAAACAAGATGGAAAACTTGTTCACAATAAGTATAAAATAAGGGGTCCTTGGGTTTTGTTTAACTTAGGAAAAATGTTTAAATTAATCAAGATAGTTAAGGGGAACTCTCACCCTAAACTTGAGGATATAACAAGGAGGAACACTCACTCACTTGTTTGGGTGTAGCTTAGATTAGGGAACTCTCACCAAATCGTCAACTACAAGCTCTAGTTTTAGGAACTCTAACTAAAACTCTAACTCTTCAAATTTGGACCACTCAAATTTGGACAATTAAAATTGACTAAACACAAGTCAAGTTCAATAAACAAACACACGTTTTTCTTTGGCAAATTTCTGGATATCATTTCATTCATCATTTAGCTTGCTATATATAGCCTTCTTACATCCAATAATTACATCAACCTCTTGCCTAATTAATAGCAACAAAACAAAAATAAAATGCTGAAAACAAAAGATGATGAAAGGGCTCATAACCGTCCACTTTAACCCCATTCAACAATAATTAAAAGACTACTTAAAACTAAGCTTAAAACAAAGATAAATGTTCAGCAATTAATCTCTCAAAACTGTCCAATACCGTCATTCAAAGCTGCCCCTTGAATTCCAAAGCTGCCGCTTTAAATGAGATTAAAAACAAGCTGCCCCTTGAATTCCAAAACTGCCGCTTTAAATGAGATTAAAAACCAGCTTTAAATCTCCTTAAAACATACCCCTTTGTATTCCAAAACTGTAGCTTTAAATGAGAATAAAAACCAGCTTTAAATCTCCTTAAAACACGCCCCTTTGTATTCCAATTGATGTGGCTTGTAATCAAGCCTTGTAATCGCCACTTTTAAGTTGCGCCTTCATTGTCACTGTGTTCAATTTGTCCCTTCAACAAGATAATTAGTTATACTTAGCAAAGTACAACCATTTGATGACTTATTTGGACCGTGCATGCCATGATCAAAATAAGACTTGGACAAAATTAATTCCCTTCCATTGGATTGGACTTGGGCATCTTGGACATTCGTACCTTGACCATCTTGGTCATCCTCCTCTTCTTCAAAGGGAATTGTCCTCAATTCTTCATCATCATAATATGGTGCAAGATCACCCACATTGAACGTACTTGAGACCCCATATTGGCCTCCCAAATCAACCTTATAGGCATTGTCATTGATCTTTTCCACAATTTCAAAGGGACCTTCAGCTCGTAGCATGAGTTTATTTTTCCTTTGGCTAGGAAACCTTTCTTTCCTCATGTAAATCCATACCAAGTCACCAACTTCAAAATTCTTCACGTTTCTAACCCTCTTGTTGGCTTGCTTCTTGTAAATCTCATTGGCCTTTTCAATATTCTTCCTCACTTCCTTGTGAATCTTGACCATGAACTCAGCTTGTTCCTTAGCACCTCCATGCACAAACTTATCTTGAGGTAGGGCTATGAGATCAATAGGAACATAGGGATTAACACCATAGACTACTTCAAAAAGGTGAATACTTTGTAGTAGCACTAGGAGTCCTATTGTAAGCAAACTCGGCATGAGCAAGCTTAACATCCCAATCCTTGGTGCTCTTACTAACCAATGTTCTAAGTAAAGAACCAAGAACTCTATTCACCACCTCGGTTTGACCGTCGGTTTGTGGATGATGTGATGTAGAA
Source organism: Amaranthus tricolor (assembly GCF_026212465.1). NCBI lineage: Eukaryota > Viridiplantae > Streptophyta > Magnoliopsida > Caryophyllales > Amaranthaceae > Amaranthus > Amaranthus tricolor. Next base: position 13,663,848 of record NC_080060.1, on the reverse strand, counting down.
AACAACAACTTAGTTCCCATGAGACGCCATAATGACTTCCAAAAATGACTTAGGAACTTAGTATCACGATCGGACACAATGGTGTGTGGCACCCCATGAAAACGAACCACTTCTTCAAAGTACAACTTAGCCACTTTCATAGCATCCTCGGTTTTATGACAAGGAATGAAGTGAGCCATCTTTGAGAACCTATCAACAACCACCATGATTGAGTCTTTACCCCTTTGAGTTCTAGGTAAAGCCACAATAAAATCCATGCTAACATCTTTCCAAGGTCTCTCAGGAACTGGAAGTGGCTTGTAAAGACCTTTATGAAACACCATTTTTGCCCTTTGACAAGTAGAGCAACGAGTGATAACATGATGGACCGTAGATAACATCTTAGGCCAATAGAAATGAGCTTGAAGAAGCTCCAATGTCTTTTGAACACCAAAGTGACCAGCTAGACCTCCCCCATGCGTTTCATGGATCAACAAACTTCTAATCGGACACTTAGGAATGCATAATCTATTTCCCTTAAAAAGAAAACCATCGTGTAAGGAAAATAAATCATAGACTCCATTGACACATTTCTTCAAAATGGTCTTAAAATCTTCATCTTCTTTGTAGTACTCTTTGATCAACTCAAACCCAAGAATCTTGGCTTCAACAACACCAAGTAAATTATTCCTTCTAGATAAGGCATCCACAACAACATTTGTCTTTCCACTCTTGTATTTGGATGAAAAGTTAAATGTTTGAAGAAATTCTACCCGTTTTGCATGCCTTGAATTCAACTTCTTTTGCCCATGAATAAACCTCAAGGACTCATGATCAGAATGAAGTATGAACGGTTGTGGCCTCAAATAATGTGACCAATGATCTAGAGCTCTTACCATTGCATAGAACTCTTTATCATAGGTGGAATAATTCAGCTTGCCTTGACTCAACTTCTCACTAAAGTAAGCAATTGGACGCCCCTCTTGAATCAACACGGCACCAATTCCTTTCCCACTTGCATCACACTCAACTTCAAATGGCTTTGAAAAATCCGGAAGTGCTAGGATAGGTGTGTTGCACATCTTTTCTTTGATTTCTTCAAACACCTTTTGAGCTTGAGGAGTCCATTCAAACAAACCCTTCTTTATGCACTCGGTTATGGGAGCCATGAGAGTACTAAAATTTCGAATGAACCTCCTGTAAAAGGAAGCTAGCCCATGGAAAGAACGGACCTCCGTGAGTGTTTTAGGACTAGGCCATGATTTAATTGCTTCAACCTTGCTTAGATCAACTTTAACACCATCACCTGAAACTATGTAACCAAGAAAAGTGACCTCATATAACATAAAATCACATTTTTCAAGTTTTCCATACAATTTATGCTTTCTCAAAACAGCAAAAACTTGAAACAAATGTTCCAAATGTTCATCCTTATCTCGATTGTAAATAAGGATATCATCAAGGTACACCACCACGAACTTGCCAAGAAATGGCCTTAGCACTTCGTTCATCAATCTCATGAAAGTGCTAGGTGCATTTGTAAGACCAAACAGCATCACGAGCCATTCATACAACCCATGCTTTGTTTTGAAGGCGGTCTTCCATTAATCCCCTTCCCTCATTCGAATCTGATGGTAACCACTTCTCAAATCAACTTTTGAGAACACCTTCGAACCACTTAACTCATCAAGCATGTCATCAAGTCTAGGAATTGGAAACCTTGTACTTGATAGTAATATTGTTAACAGCTCTACTATCAATGCACATACGCCAAGTACCATCCTTTTTTGGAACCAAAAGAGCAGGAACAGCACACGGACTCATAGACTCTCGCACATAACCCATACCCATCAACTCTTCTATTTGACGTTGTAACTCCATAGTTTCTAAAGGGTTACATCTATAGGCAGGTTTATTTGGTAAAGGTGCGCCTGGAATGAGATCAATTTGATGCTCAATTCCTCTCAAGGGTGGTAACCCAATAGGTAATTCATTTGGAAAGACATCCTCAAAATCCTTAATCAATTGCGCCAACTTGGGATTTTGACTCACAAATTTTTCATGAATTTCTTTTGAATACAACAAAAACAACTCTTCCTCACTATCAACTTCCCTCTCAAATTCTTTAAAAGATAACAAGGAAATTTCTTTGGATGGTTTTTGTGAAAACCGTGGGGGTGGTAAAGGGTGTAATTTTTTTTGTTTCCCTTGGTGAGTTATAATGTATGTATTATGGTATCCATTATGAAATGATTTCTATCCGTTTGCCATGGCCTACCAAGTAGAATATGACAAGCATCCATTGACACAACATCACACAATTGACTATCATGATAGGAACCAATAGAAAAACTAAGCATACATTGTTTTCTAACCCCCGTACTAGAATTTGAATCTAACCAACTCAACTTGTAAGGACGTGGATGGTTAGTGGTGGTAAGACAAAGTCTAGACACTAAAGTCTTTGACACAGTATTAGCCTCACTACCCCTATCAATAATTAAGTCACATACCTCGTCACCAACTTTACATTTGGTGATGAAAATGTGTTGCCTTTGTGGTGCCAAGGGCTCATCTACTCGTGCTTGCAAAGCCCTCCTAACAACCAGATTGGCTTTGTCCTCCATCTCCGGAAAGCAATGATCTTCTTCCCCATCCTCTTCATTGGGATTCTCGGTCTCCTCTTCTTCTGTTTCAAAATCCTTCCAATTAATATTTTGCTTGGCCATAAGCTTAACCTCTTGCATGGTTAAAGCTCTTGAGTTAGGACAATCCTTCTTAAAATGTCCCCTTCCTCCACACTTGTAACACACAATGTCACTTAGCTTGAAATCCTTCTTGTCCTTCTTAGGTGGGTCATTGGGCCTGTTAAAGGAAGAACCATCCTTCAAAGAGAAAGGTGGTTTACGTACCACTAGAGCAGTGGTAGTTGGTTTTTTCTTCTTCCTCTTTGCATCAAACTTGGTCACAAGTTTACAAGCTTCCACAAAAGTAAGGTTAGTGTAACCTTCAAGCTTGTCTTGCAACTCTTGATCCAACCCAGCTACAAAACGCCCCATTTTGAGCTCTTCATTTTCAGTTACTTCACACACAATGGCAAGCCTATCAAACTCTTTGATGTAGTCTTCCACTGAATCGCCATTTTGTTGTAATGTGCTTGTAACAGGCTCAAATTTCTTAATCTTAATCTTCCGATTAATTATTCCGAAATTTCTTTTCGAATTCCTAATCCTTTGGTTATCTAATTCAAATCACCTTTAATTTCTAAACCTTATTCCGATTTTTGTAATTTCTTCCAAATATTAAACTTAAAAATGTATATATATTCTTAAATTTCTTTATAAGCACTAAAATATTATTTTATTATTTTATACTACGAAAAGTAAAATTTTAATATTATATTTACGGTTTTATTAAAACGTTACGTTTCAATTTCGTTTCCTTAAACTAACTTTACTACTTATCATTTTAACTTTACAACTTTGATTTAATTATTTTATACCTAAAAATTAACTATATTTTTCTTATTAACTTTAAGTATAGTTTTAACTAAAATTTTCTAAGTAAACTTTCATATTTTCATAATCAAACCTTAATCATACTTTCCCATTAATCTAAAACATTTCACTAGCATAAACTAGAACAAAAATTTGATGAATCAAAATCCTTTCTACATCAATCCATAATGTTCATCACTTACACAAGCTATCACCATTTCCTTACACAAGTTAACCTTCTTCTACACTCCAAACTCTTACACATCCACTTACACACTCCAACTCTTACACATTCACTTACACACTCTAAATCACTTACACAAGTTAACCTTCTTTTTCATACAATCTTATGAACTAAAAAGTTGCCCAAAACCCATTATAAATACCCCTCCTTAGCCATGAGATCACTTGCACCCCCATCAACAAATCTTTCTACCATTCTTTCTTATATCTTCACTTCATTAACATCTTACTAACTTTATACCCTTTTTATTTGTTGAAGAATCAAATGAAGATGGAGCTTGATCATATCACTTCTTAAGCCAATAATCATCAACTTTTGAAAAGTCAAGTATTATCTTTTGGAACTTGGATATCATTTTCTTTTGGGTAATTGAAGATCTACTTCTTTGAAGCTTGGCACCTTGAAGACTTTCTCTTTTGGAGCTTATTTCCTTAAGTTCTTATTTTCCTATTATTATTCTCTTACTTGGTTTAGCACCACCTTCGGAGGAAAATGGTACACATTTTCTTAACTCTCTCGTTATGTGATATTTATTTATGGTTACTCGATAATATAAAAGCATGATCAACATGATTTTATTTTAGTCATTTAAACTTTTTATGGTAATATTAAAGTCATATCCAGTTTAGTGATATTTTCGTCAAAACAATAATACTTTTGGGACACTTGAAAAAAAAAAGTCATATATATGGAAAATTTTGATTAATATGATAATATAAATATATATGAATTTTACTAGTTAAATAAACTTATGTGTTTAAAATGATTCCATATCATCTTGGTGTTTTGATAAATTTTAATCGGTTTATTGGTAAAATAGTCAAACAAATTTGTTAAAATGCTTAGCATTGTTTTTCTTGAAAACTCATTTCATATAAATTTTGGACCCTTAAAAACTTGTCGGATTATGTTATTTTTATAGTGATGGTAGATCCGTTTTACTATTTTACTGGTTATTTGATAAAATATGTTATTAAGTACTTAGAAATATTACCCTTGACTGTTATGATTATTTATGACACAATAATGACTTAGTTTAGCCTCAGGAATCTTAGTATAGCTACGAAAATTTGTTATTTAATTAATATTAATTTATTAGATACTAGTAATTTGTTTCTATTAAAAGGGTAGAATTGTCAAAAATTTGACTAGTGGAAGTTTGACTTATAAGAATGTAAACTATTTCGGTTTAGAGTCTTGTTTAATATTGCATGATATTGATTGTATGACTCTGATAGTAAGGTAACGTCGAACCATGGACCGGCATGTAAAATCCCGGCGTTCGTGTT
>NC_080060.1:13626339-13653839 GCF_026212465.1 Amaranthus tricolor | reverse complement strand
TGCAAACTATAACTTTCAACTTACGAGTTTTTGCAAATTACAATTTCAATATGGATTATTTTGGGGAATTACAACCAACAAATTATTAAAGTTTACACCATTCATGCCAAGCCACCGGATTCCAACTAATTAACCTCATAATGACCACTGATCATTCCGAATTACATTTGACTTTCAATTTTTTGTAATGGGATAAAAAGTTGGAAAAACTTCCCATAATCCTTTATAAAATCAAAGGTAATTAATTAGGAATGATCAATGGTCATTATGAGGTTAATTAGCCAAAATTCGGTAACTTAGCCTGAATGATGTGGACTTTAATATTTTGGTGGTTGTTATTCGCGAAAAAAAAAACATTGAGGGTGTTATTCGCAACATATTCTTTAATGAAAAAATTGACATTAATAATCAAACTTTTCATCCATCTGCTATGAATAATCTCATAATTGGATTTTTTTTCCTAATAATCTAACATTTGCCATACATCTGCCCACAACATACCATATTACTAATAATAGGTAATAATATCTTTCAAAAAAATAATAGGTAATAATAAGATATACTACCGACAAACCAAGACAAATATTGGATTATTCGCAACAAACTACGAGTTAATGTTGAATTATTAGAAAATAATCTAAGGGTGAGATTATTCACAACATATGAGCAAAACTTAAATTATTATTTTTTAACTTAGCCAAATAAACATAAGTGACTTTTGACTTGTTTTTAACATATATCTTTTAAAAAGAATTTCTAATTTATATTAAATTTATATAGTTATCTATTTTAATATTAATTAAATATTTGTCATTTTAATTTGTAAATTAGAGTATATATTTAGAAAAAATTATTTTAATGAGTAATAACATCATTCATTATTTTCATTATTGCGTTGCGCATATCAACAGTGACATTCATTTTTCGATAAAAATATTAACACCGATAAAAACAATAATTTTAACAGTGCTAATGATTTTTTTTAAAATGTGGATGTTGCAATTACCCTTATGAAGCTTATAATTCAAAAATAATGTCAAAATGAATACTCATATGCTGATTTTTTAGACACGTAAACCATAAAATATATCTAATGATGTTATACTAGAGCTAAAAATATTTTAACAAAAAAGATTTTAACATCATTTTTATTAGATGTCTAGTTTGTAAATTCGATGAAGATGATTATTTATACATTGAATTTCTTAACACGAAAATCAAGAAGATATTCAACAATGTTTATATGATTACTAGTTTTTTTGAATAAGAACATCACAATTTAAATTCTCATACACCAATTCTCCTACATAAAAATTGAGAAGATATTTAACGTAGCTTTAACCCTTTATAACAAATTTTTAAGAAAATTACAAAATTAATATTAATATAGTTAAGTATACAATTTATTACAAGAACAATTATCAAATCTTAACTTAAATTATTTATGTGATAAACATTTGGCAATTTATTATTATTTATTTCTAGATATATGAACAACCATAAGTATGTACATTAATTTCATTTTTTTTTAATAATAATTCGCTTAAATCATTAAAGGTTGGATTTATCTTTAACTGAGCACCTCCTAAACATAGAGTAACCAATTTTTGCTTAATTTATTAGATATATAATCAATTGCCAAATGTAGTAAATTACATATGCGATGTAAAATTGAAAAATATAATATGTATAATCAATTTTACGCATTAATCTCACTATTCATGCACAATCGTATATTTATTACATCTAATAACAACCTATATCATGAAATCTGTAATTTTATTTTATGTTGATATCTAAAACAAGTAATATATCAAAGATAAATGTAAAAAAAAAAAAAAAAAAAAAAAAAAAAAAAAAAAAAAAAACCTTTTAAATAAATTTATAGAGCCACATATAAAAAACTTTTATCTTCAAATTAAATTTCTTCACTAATAGTTGTCCCTTAATCATAGGAGAGAAAGGATCAAAGTGTAAGAATGTGACATTTTAAAATACTTTTTGAGGTGGTGGCTTGGATGTTTTATATCTCTTGTTCATGTAATTGGACTTAATGCAAAATTAATGGGTGAGGTGTAGAATAGAAAAGTCCATAGTCAACCAGGATAAATTCAATAATATTCCATAACCCATCTCACAATCTGGTCCATTATGGCTATTAAAAAACTCACTTACAATTTCTCAATGACACAAATTTTTTTTTTTTCAATAAAGTATTATACTGAAAGGTAAAGTTGTTCAAAATAAAAATCCCGATTTGATATATATTCAATCTAATAATTGAATCTAACTTTAAACGCACTTTAACAATAAATTTAAAATTATGTAAACTTCCTATGAGCCAAAAAAAAAACACCTCAAAATATTCAAAATATAAGTTTAATAGTATGTAATTGAAAATATTTAATATTTATTATTATTTAACAGAATAAATCAAAATGAAAGCTAATGGAAAGCTGAAAGCCTTCAACATTTACTTCATATACAATACTACAACAACAACAGAACAGCAAACAAAGAAAAAAAAAAGTTTTTTTTTTACAAATACACAAACTCCATTTTCAACCTCCTTTCCTATTCTCTTCTTATTGTTCTTCTTCTCTTTGTTCTTCATTAAATAGATTCCTTTCTTTTGGGTTTTTTGGGGTTTGATTTTACAGATTTCATCTTTTAAAACCCAATCTTTTAAAGTTTTGTAACATTTAGTTCATGATTTATGATTTATAAAAATCATTCACTTTTTAAATACTAAAAATTGATTCCGGGTTTGTCTGAATTTTAATTCTCTTACCTAAATTTCATCTGGGGTTTTGTCAAAACTGACCACCTTTTAGTGTTTAAGGTGAAGAGAATAAATTATTTTTTATTTGAATTATTTTTGGTAAAAAAATTATAATAAATTTTTTTGGGTTTCCCAGAAATTAACTTCCATTTGTGTATATTTGTAAAATTTGTAAAAAAATTGTAAAAAGGGGAAGGACATGGGCAAGCAAGGACCTTGCTATCACTGTGGTGTTACAAGTGAGTTTTTGTATCTTAATTGTGTTGTTGAATAAATTTAAACAAAAATGAATAAGAAGAGTAAGGAAATGAAATTGTTGATTTCTTCAGTTTCAACAATTCTTTCCTTTATGTTTGTCCAAAACGATACTTTGGGAAATTTGACTTTTTTTTTTGGTAGATTTATTACAAGTCTTAGCTGGGACTAAACTGGGTAATCTTATGAATGATGAATGTGTTGTGGGTTATGGTTGCTATGTATTGTCCTTAAATTATTTAATAAGATTGAAGAAGGGTCATAGAATTCCAGGTTGCTTCAATTCTTAGGGTACCTAAATGAATTGGAATTCCTAGTTTTATCCTAATATCCTTTGATGATGGCTTGACTCTACAAGTATATATGCATCTCAAACTAACATATGATTTTCCTTTTCAATGCCTCATTTTCTAGCTGCTTTTATAAGTTCTAAGTCACAATGTATGGATCACTACAAGAAGTTCTTTACATTGGTGTTTCTTTGATCATATTTTGCCTTTGTGTTGTTACTCCTAATTAATTAATAGTTCAAACTTCAAAGCTATTACTATCAAACAATGAGCTGATTTTTTGCTAGGATCAATTTTATTGATGCATTTGCTTCTATTGGTGTCTTTTAAAACTGAATTAGCAGTTGTTGGAGTGTAGTGCCACATGATTAGCTAATTTACTCACGAATTGCGAATTGGAAAAAGCGAATTATGGTCGGTTTTGGGCTATTCTTGGGCAAATTTGAGCGAATCACGAATTCAAAAGGCGAATTAGCTAGCGAATTATGTTACATTGGTGGAGTGTTTATCTTCCACCCAATCACATTTTCTGTTATGAGTATTTGTGCAATTCTTTAGGGTAAAATTTTGGGGTCTTTCTTCATCTCTTGTTAATGCAATTGTAGTATCGAGTACCAAAGACTATCCCATCTTTGCTAATGATACTAAGCTTTTGGCTGCTTGATCATAGGCCTTCATAGTCTCAAGTTTAGTACCCCTAGTGAAGTCAAGGCTTGAATGAATGCAACATTATACATTTTGAGAAGCAAAAAGACTGTCATGAAGCTTCAAAGTTTGCTAGATCACTAATCTTTGACATTTCTCCTTAGGAATATAGTCATTGCCTTGTTATTTGATTGATAGATAGAACTTATTTTAGGTGTTTCAGATCTACACACTTCGACCTAGACAGCACTCCATGGTTGCCATGGCCCATGACCATTGTTTTTCAGACTTGCTTGGTTTATCATGTTGTGATGCTTTGAGCTTCCGGTTCTCAAATTTTTTATCATAGATATCATTTTGCCTTGCGAACCGATATGTGAGGATGAAAGTGTCAACTATTAACTATCAACTAAGCACCTATGAATCGGTAAATGCTGCAGAATTTCGCTTCGAGTTTAATGTACATTCTTCGACTAAATCTGTATATTTCAACCATGGCACTGGTTAACCTATCTTATGATGGTAACTTTGACATCTTTCTTATTTTTGAGGTGTCTCATATATTGATTTCTGCCTATTGGATTAATCTGTCTTGATTTATGCCTTTTCAAACAATTGTTATAACCCTGTGTGGCTGATGCAAAACACTTAAGACTGCCATGACCTAGTGTCAATAGGTTGTTTAAACAATAAAAAAGATAAACATTATTATTAAAGTAGTGGCTTGTATGTGAGATTTGTTTTCCGTTGAGTTATGGGTTCTTTGATTTGTCTTTGAATTATGTAAAGCTAATTTGTTGGTGAACTCTAGCTTTGAGATATTGGGATTTTGAAAGCTTTGAAGCATTGTGAGAATGAACTTTATTGATAGACAATCTTCGTTTCCTTTATATAGTATACAAAGATGATTAATGTTGGACAATTTAATTGGTAGTGATTAGTGAATCCTTCTGCTAGGAATCTGAATTTTGGTTATTGGCTTCTTAAGCCATTCTTGAAATTTAGAGTCAATGATAAAGTTTTGACATGAAATTATTCATCACAGGCACTCCACTTTGGCGCAATGGTCCCCCTGAAAAGCCTGTTCTCTGCAATGCGTGTGGATCACGATGGAGGACAAAGGGAACTCTTGCAAATTACACCCCTCTGCATGCCAGAATTGATCCTGATGATTATGAGGACCATAAGTTGGCCAGAGTGAAGACCATTTCTCTTAAGAAAGAGGACGATAAGTTAAGCAAAAGGAAAATGAATTTTGAAAATATGATAGATGGAGGGTTCAACCCTGATCACAGCCAGGGATTTACGAAAAATATTGATGAGGATACCAGTAATAGATCAAGTTCAGGCTCTGCCATATCAAATTCTGATAGCTGTGCTCAGTTTGGCAGTGCAGATGCTAGTGAATTGACAGGTTAGAGACTTACCTGCATTGTAGAATTGGTTTAAGGAGAGGATGATGTTAAACTATAGGCGTATTTAATGAACCTTATTGCATGTTGGTTCGAGAGAAGTACTAGATGATAAGTTATTTATGATACCAGCGAACAATATGATTACCTGTGGAATACGAGGATGCTATTTCCATGATTGGGATGGGTTAGTGCTAAAATTTATTCTCAAAGCTGCATGCTATAATGAACATCTAGTGAAAAATGTTGGTACGACATTGATGCTGTGCTCTGTAGTTTATATAGTCCATGTTTTGTGTGTGTAGATTACTGAGTAATAGTACGTGATTCGCATGTAAATCATCATTATTCAATTATAATGAACTTGGAGAGAAAACCGCTATATAATCTGTCGTTGAACAGTCACAGCACTTTATACATTAAGTGATGGAATCTTTATGAATCTAACTCTTAAACATGATGTCCATATATGACTTGTATATATTAGTCTTACTTTTTTCCATTTTCAGGTCCAGCACAATCCATTGTGTGGGATGCGCTGGTTCCGTCAAGGAAAAGAACGTGTGTAGTTCGTACTAAGCAATCTCCCATAGAGAAGCTGACAAGGGACCTACGTACCATCTTACGTGAACAGGCTTCTCACCTTTCAGTTTCCTCTGAGGAATTGCTTTATGAGAATGAGGCCCCGATGGTATCGGTTGAAATAGGTCATGGCAGTGTTCTTATTAGACACCCAAGCTCTATAGCTCGAGAAGAGGAATCTGAAGCTAGTTCCATTTCAGTTGATAATAAATTTTGCAGAACAGATGAAGGCTACTCAAATCCTGTTTCTATGCTGAAGGTTAATGACAGTAAGAGTGTGATTAATGCCTGCTCGGGAGTGGAAAAGGCTAAGAAGCTAAATGGCCATTTAATACAACTGCCACAAGTCAAGAGGTAATTTTTCGGCACATGAGATACCTTGACCTAGCTGAATTCATGATTTTTTTTTTGGCTTGTTTTACTTAAAGGGTGCAAGCAGTGTATGTGTGTGATGTTCCTTAATTGTTTCCTGAGTGCTCGAAGCTTTGTTTTTATCAAAAAAAGATATATTATCTTATGTAACCTTGCACAGATTCAAGTACCGGTGTTGGAACAATATTTAATTTTTATGTAAAGTGATTTGATAAATTTTGATTTGTCTTACATGGAAACATGAAGGATAGCAAGTGCAATTGCTTGTGTAATCAAAATACATGGTAAAAGATAAGATGACAAAATAGTTGTGTTCGACTGCACAAGACCGCGTCCAAAATGTGCCCCGTCACAGTAAAGTCACATGTTCAGTGTTGAATGAGCTTTGACATGTCCACTGTTTTATGTATTGCAGGGAAAAATACAATCATGAGAAGTATCAAATTTTGTGGAATCACTATTCTCCTCTGATCCACATTGACTTGAGTGTGAGTTTCATTCTTTATTCTAATTTTACTCGGAAGTTTGTCTTCTTACACCTACAATCCGGTTAAGAATCCTGATCTCGGATCAGAGCATCTATGAACTCAGCTTGTTGCAAATTTCATTGTCATGCCAGGAATTAATTTTGCTCAACCCATGAGCTGATATAATGATGCTTTCTAAGGTATTTGAAATGTGGATTATTGTGTTGGCTGCAGGAAATTATCAATGCTGATATATTCTGTGGTCACTTTACGGATGAGGAACAACAGGATTTGCTCAAGTATCTTCCAACTATTGATACTTCCACAGTATCTGATAGGTTAGTGCTGCCTGTTTGATGATTTATGCACCTTTTCAAGACAATTATAACATCTCGCAGACTTCGCACTTTAAACATCAGGGAATTTATCTGTGAATATTACGTTTTCTTGTTTGTGCAGTCTCGGAAGCATGTTTACCAGCATGCATTTCAAGGAGAACCTATCTTCCTTCCAGCAGCTGCTTGCAGATGGGGTGTTTGATAGTTATTTTTCTGGAGTACAAGCTGAAGACTGTGAGGTCTTTAAGAGACTTGCATTAACCAATATGGCTAAGTGCAAATGGGTGGAATATTACAATATGCTTAAGGTTTACTTTTCTATTGCTCAGGAGTTTCATGTGTAGTTCACCACTTTATATGAACACATGCATGACGCATATTGGTTTGACTGTAGGAGAAGAAAACTAAAGAGAGTAGCGGAGAATCTACCCGCATATCCGAAGCGAAATCTGGCTTTTCTGGTAACCTTTTCAATGCTAAAAGATCACAAGATAGCCAAAATCATCTTTGGCAAGGTTGGTTTGGTTTCTTTCTTTTTGAAAGTTTTTCATACTTAAGTCGCCGATTAGATCTTTGTTTAGAAATATTTACGACTTACCAAAATAAGGCGTGAAGTCTGCAGTTGAGATGGAAACAATAACGACCAAATCGATAGGTTGTGGTAAATGGTATAATTTGGTAATGAATTCTTACATAATTTTGTTCGTAAATTCTCATTCTCTTTCCATTTAGGACTTGAACGGTCTATAAGGTAAAAACAAGGCCGGTTGCATCACATTCGCCGCATTGTAAAGGTTTTCAAAACAGACGAGTCGATGTTTACCGTGTTGCAAAGGTTAAAAAAAACCATGTTTTGGGCCATATCAAGGGATATCTTATGATTCGATTGATATCTACGCGCTACGTTAACCGCATCACTCACGTTACAGCATCACCATTCCATTACCGCAATTGCATCCGTTATCGCATTTTTACACTATGGTCTATCCCCGATCGCCTCTTCTTTATAAAATTCTGTATCTGCTTCTATTATCTCTTTAGATGAAGTTTTGAGTGGTCGTTAATTGTGTGGAGAAAATACATGTTTGGAGACGGATTTCCGTTACTACAGACTTCACCTTGTGATTCTCTTTACAACATTACACAAGTATTTGTTGCCCTTATAACTACCTATTGCTGCATCAACTGTGCCGTTATGGAGTTCTTTTTCTACTCTCCCTTAATTTCATCTGGAAAACCCATCTCAGAATGTTGGTTCTTAGTCACTTTTAAATGCATAGGGACACATGACACTTCAATTTGGACAAAAATCTTTGAAATGTTTCATGAAATATCCAAGGCCAACACTTGGGCATGCATTCGTATCTGCCATGAATACCCAAGTCCTCGTAACATGGGACCCATGCATATTTTTCTTAGAATAAATCTTCTTGCTGATTGGCTTTGATTTCTTGGCTAGTATGCAGTCATTAATACCCAAGTCTTAGTATGTGTTGCTTGAATGACTCCACAAAATCTTTACTTATCAAGCATTTTAGTAGTTTGTTGATTGTAGTATACATGCGTAAATAATTTTCCATTATTAATACCCAAGTCTTGGTATGTGTTGATTGAAGTATTTTTGGTTTATTGTGTTACCCCTTTTCCAATCCCCAACTGTTATACTTTGTTGATTTATGGAAAAGGGAATATAAACGAATTGCCTTTGTCATTCTAGAAAATGTTGAATTCTAAGAGGACATCATTTGTGTTGAATTTTGTCACGATGAGCTTTACTATTTAGCATTTTAGGCAAACTAAGCCGATGGTTTCTTCCTTCGGTTATTGTGAATGAGAAGGGGCATGCCTCAATAATTTTTTTGCTCCATATCTTAGGCACTATCTAAATATCTTTACACTGACAGTCTCTTTTCGTTTTGTCTTTAGAAACAAAAAGTGTAACGAGAAACCCCAAAAGTAAGCAGCTCTTGCAGAATGAAGGTTCATGCTTTACTCAAACACCAAGAAGCCTGTTCACATTTCCGAAAAACGGTAGTTTTCTCAAGCTTGAATCCTACCAATTTGAAGATGAGAGCTCTGATCAGGATCTACTGCTCGATGTTCCATCCAATGGATCCTTTCCGCAGGCTGAGGCTGAGCTCTTCTGCCCTGCGTCTAGTTTTGTATCTCAACAAGCTAGTGTAAGTAGTAGTTCTATACACCTATCTCATCTCCACCCCTGACAAGTACCAAGCAAATGTTTCGACCCACAAACAGTGTACAATGACATCCAAATCCACCGAACAAATTTTCTTTGGATGCTGTTTAATAGTTTTGTATAATCCCGTCTCCCGCCCCCAACGCTGCGTATTTTGAACATGGATGGCAATGGGAGTATGTGGGTTGCTATTTTTGTATAGGTTGATGATGATAGCATGTAGCATATGTAGCCATAATGCAGAAGAGATGGTAAGATTTTGGGGGTACTTTAAACAGCTTATTTTCTGGTAGATTGACATATGATACCCTTATCGGGTGAACTATGTTATGGAGGAAGTACATAGCTTCCCAAATAGTGATAAAGACGGAAATGAGCAACGGTCATCCTCATTCATATACAAGCATGGAGAGTTACTAATGTTTTGTAGTTAGATACTATGATGATGTCCTTAGGGTTAAGGAATCAACTCAACTAAATGCTTAAGCTGATGGTTGAGGCCTCAGGATATCTTATGTATATTAACACGTCTCTTCACACGAGAGTCCATTGGGCTAGAAGTGTGTATACAAAACAAGCGCTTCTCATAGCTGGTGATTATTATTCCACTTTAAATGAGGGATGATTGAGATTTGAACCCATGGCTTTTTGTTACATGTTGGCTTTGCTACCATGTGAAAGAACTAACTCAACCAAAAGGTTAAGCATATGGTTGAGGTCCCATGATATGTTATATACTCTAACAGTCAGATTTATTTTTGTTTGTCTTAAAACCGTGTAGCATGACTTGGTCATATTTTCACTAGTAGTCACCAAGTAGTCATTGAGCATGTCTAATTATCAAACATCATATTCCCCATGTTTTGGTTAACCCTATTCATTCCTTTGTTTTATTCAAGGCTTGGCCATCCTTAAGAGTTAAGATAGGTCTCAATGTCAAAGATAAAGAAAAAGTCACATTAGTGATGGAAGCCCATAATCTTAAGTTGGGGAGGATTTGGAATGACATGTTCTCATGTGCTACTTAGTCAAAAATTAAGATAATTACTACATTTAATCAAGGAAAGAACCATTGACCATGTAAAGTTGACATAGAAACTTCTGAAAGCAACAAGAACATGGAACCCAAAAAGAAGTGAACACCAGATAAGGTTAATTTGTGTACTAAAAAACCCATCTCTTATCTTCATTAGTGGGTAAAGCCAAAACAGCATATAAGAAACATCATTTTCTTAGCACCAAAAACAAGTGGGTAAGTCCTAACTTTATTGCAATTTTAGTAATGAAGCTTACGATTCGGTCTCACTAGATTAATTAAAGAATTATTTTGAATATTAAAATACGGTTTATTAAATTTCAGTCTCTTTGTATGGACCTGTTTTATATTAAGACAGTCTCATACAAGATTTGCTCTTATACTTTAGGTTATAACAAAATATTTACATTTTTAAAGGGTATATTTGAATAAACATACTAGATTAAGATAAATAGTAAACTCACCAACTTTATGAATAAAAAAAGCTTCCGTTTTAAGTCCAAATTTAGCTCCAAGATTTAATCATCAACACTTCTACAAACGGCTCACCTCAACCTTTGCTGCAACCTTGATCGAGGATGGGGATCTTCATTCTGCTAAGAGTCTTGACAGAGATTGCCCTTAGTTTTGATCGGAACTTATGTGCTATGAAGTTAGAAGGTGGGTCTCAAAGTCTTGGGCGAGACCGACTTAATCTCATTTGAGATTATGAGGTCTGGGGCAAGATGGTTTCAAATTCGGTCGAATCTTACGTTTGTGTAAGGTAATAACTTTTTGGTGTCTAGTGTCGGGCAAGACTTGCGCTAAATCTTGGTCCAGACTTTGGAGTCTCGATTGAGACTTACCAATTCTCGGTCAAAAATGGTAGCAGTAGTGCAAAATTAGAAACAACGGTTATGTTAATTGTGTTCGTGACTCTAATTATACTTTTTAAAGGTCGGTTGATATATAAACACCTCTAATACTTTGAGGTTTAAGGTTAAGAAGAGAGGAATAAATCAATAGAGCTTCTCTCGATTCTCTTGCCTTGTCATTTCCTTGTTTTCAATCACTATCTTCTCCATCATTCTCACTTCTCAGCACTGCTTTCACCATGATCATTCCTTTTTCTTTTCAACATTACAATTTTCCCTTTTTCATTTTTCTTTTTAATAAATTAGTTATTAGACTTATACAAAACCACGCCCACATAAGGGAAGAGTGGGTTATACATAAATCTGATGAGTACCATCTAAAGATCAATTATATTAAAAGAAGTAACCCATCAAATATATACATATATATATATATAAATATATTAGTCGATCACTCTCTAATTCTTTATTTTAAAACACCTCCATTTCCAAACAAATCTCCACCTTCTTTCCTGCCCACTCGAACCTCCTCTCACCTTCGATATGAACTTCATCTTCACCAACCTCAGAATCCAATTAAAATTCTCAAAATCCGGCACTGTTAAATTCTCAATCTCCAAGTTCATCTCCACCTTCAATTAAAATTTTTCTACTGCAATGAATTGCGTAATTATTATCAGGTTTCTTCAATTGAGGCTCAATTTTACTCTTTCCCCCAATCAATTTCTCCGATTTCCTCTCTGCTGGTACTTCTTCACTCAAAAGACATTTCTCTCTCGCCTCAAACCCTAATTTCTTAGCTCTCGCACAATCCGCATCAACGGCTATTGATTCACCTCCACTTCTTCCACCAGATTCATCTACATCATCCAATTACCGTCGAGATACGCAGATATACAACGTCAAGAAAAGTTTCTTGTTTTCACGCGAATGATATATGAGAGAGAAGCTCTATGACGATTACTCGACAGTTTCCAATAATCCAAGAAAGTGGATCTTGCTTATCATCCGCCATTGCTTAAAATTTGAAGCTTTTTCGAGAGAGAAAATTTTGGAATTTTATTGATTTTGGGAAGGGAATTTAAATTTTTTGTAGTAAGGATTTTTGTATTTGTTGCAATCAGGTGTTTTTCCCGCGCTTATAAACAGACTAGAGAGTGGGTCCCTTTTACCCTGAATTTAGTTAGTTAAATGATAAGTTGGGCTTGCTTGAATAGTACAACTTGAAACAAATAAGCAAAATATATATATATATATATATATATATATATATATATATATATATATATATATATATATATATATATATATATATATATATATATATATATATATATATATATATAATTCTTATAATATGTAATTTTTTGAAAATATTTTTCAAAGCGAATATTTTTTTCTCATCGCACAGGTTCGGGGTTGTTCGCTGTTACTAACAGCGAATAAAAAAGTTTGGTCAAAAAAGTCAAGGTATTTGTTCGCTGTTAGTAACAGCGAACAAAGATTTTGACCAAGCTTATTTGTTCGTTGTTATTAACAGCGAATAATTACAACTCTAATTTTACTTGTAAAATTAACCTATAAATTAGCCTTGTAAAATTGACATGACCCACAAAAATAGTAATTAAAATTGGGACAAGCAAGTGGAATTAGAGTTGTAATTGTTCGTTGTTGATAACAGCGAACAAAAAAGTTTGGTCAAAATCTTTGTTCGCTGTTATTGACAGCGAACAAAGACCTTTACTTTTTTGACTAAGCTTCTTTGTTCGCTATTAGTAATAGCGAACAACCCCGAACCTGTGCTATGGGGAAAAAAAGGCTTACTTTGGGAAATATTTTCAAAAGTTGCTTATTATACGACTTTTTTATATCTTTTTGCTTATTTGTTTTAAATTTTCACAAGCCTAGCATCGAAGCCCAAGAGAACGGTCCAGGTGGAAATGGTCCCTTTTACCCTGAATTTAGTGAAAATTTGAAACAAATAAGCAATTATAAAAAAAAAATTGAGTTTCGGGTAAACTTAATTTCAAAGATAAGCGTCTCCATGTCCGAGCCTTAGATCATGTATGTTCGCAGTTACTAACAGCAATCAAAAAATTGGTCAAAAAAGTCAAAATTATTTATTCACAGTTAATAACTGCGAACAAAAGGGAGACAATGTCATAATATTAGAGGGGACAAAAGTCAAAATTGATTGTTTGCATTTAGTAACTGCGAAAAAACGTGATTTTCATTTTTTTGTCCTTTCTAACATTATAACACTGTCTCCCTTCTAACATTATGACACAAATAGGATAAACACATAATTTTCAAGTTATAATTCGGTCCGAATTCAACCAGTTTTGTTCTGGACGATCGGTCCAGTCTAATTTTACACACCCCTAGATGAGATAAAAAGAAAGTAATATTTCATTGTCCAAAAATAGCAATAAATTAAAATGAGTGTGATAGCAAATAATGCTAAATAAGTAGGAAGAACGGGTAATTTATTACCATTTTTCTCCTTTCCTTGATTTGCACAAAACGTATACTTGAAATTAATTTCATAGGACAAGGAATACTTTATAATTCACTATTAGAAAAACACAAAAATTAGATAATTAAAATTATACAAATATTAAATTTAAAAATACTACCCGCAATTTACATCTGTCCCACTAATATTTTTTTAAAAATTGAATGTCTTTTTCAAGTTTTATATTAAGATATTAATACAAATAATCTATTATTTTTTAATATCTTGCCTTTTAAGTTTCATATCAAGATGTTTATACAAACAATCAATAGTAAAAGTATAATAAAATGTATGTATAAAATCAACTTTATCTTATTTGGTCAAATAAATATAGCAATCAACCAATTTGATTATTCCATATGGTAAATCTTTTGTAGAATGCCGCATGGAATTTTCCAATCCTTTTGGTTAATTGTATGATGTTAGGATCATGTTCTTGTTTGTTATAAAAATGTATCAGTATGTGTAAATGATTAAGAAAATTATATAAAAAAAGATCGTTCATGACAAATTTTAGATTAACTATCTTTCGATTTTCTGTTTAGACACTTTAACGATAGAATTTGCATACAAAATATATATGAGAAATATAAGTTGTACATATGTGTTCATGGTTGTGTGATTCCAGGTATTCATTAAGTTTGATAAAAGGAAACCTAAAGAGAAAGAAAAATAAATAAATAAATACACACATATACGTGTGTGTGCTGTGAAATTCGAGTAAATAATTTTTATGATTTTGTTTTATTTTGATTATTTATGATTTTCTATATATATAATATTTGTGTTAATCGGATGAAACGTGTATATGTTGCGTTACAATTTTTATGTCGTTGTAGTGGATTTGAGATTTGATGAGTTAGTTATAAGATTTAGAAAAAAGAATAAAACAACAAAAAAATTCTGGACAGAATGTTTCTGTCTCGGAACGTGTATCACTAGCCTCATGGATACGTGTGCGTTTTTTTTATCGTTTCAAGTCCAATTGAATTAAAAATTGCTTTAACGATTAAATTAATTAAATTAGTAAATATACATTAAATATCATAAAATTTGGTACCTTGGTGAAGTAGAATTTTCTGTTTGGAGTGCTTAATCTGGCCAAAAATGCCATTTAAGTTACTGCTTGTTTTGGTCCTTTTTGTGCATTGACTTCAAATGATTAATTCATTGTGATTTGTTATGGATTAGTGAGCAGTAATAGTATGAAACAATGTGTGTGTATGTGCGCGTTTTAATACGTGGATTTGGGGTGTTTAATTGTTGATAGGATCTCAATTTATAAGGGGATCACTAGTTGATTCGTACTTGGAGTGTCTTGTGTGGTGAATCGTGCTAACAAGGTGTATATAGATCAACCTTATGGTTTTGAAAATGAAAAGTTTTCAGATCAATTTTTATCTTGGAGAAAGTTGTTTACGGATTAAAGCAAGCTACTAGAGCTTGGTATGAAAGCTTTTCTAACTTTTTATGGAAAATGATTTTAAAGAGGTTTGATTGACAAGACACTCTTCATTAAGACTCAAGGTCGTGATATGCTAATTGTTCCAGTTTATGTTGTTAATGTGTTATTTGGTGCTACTAACGTTTCTCTTAGCAGGGAATTTCATGATATTATGAGTAAAGAGACCTTCTAAACAAGTATAATCTGGATCAATCCAAGCCCTCAAAGACTCCCATGAATTCTATATGCTTACTTGATCAAGACCTTGACAGTAAGTCTGTAGATCAAAAGTTTTATCGAGGTATGACCGGCTCATTACTATATTTAACAGCTAGCAAACCTAATAATTTGTTTAGTGTATGTGCATGTTTTCAAGTTAATTCTGTAACAGACTCAAAATCCTTAATCTTAATCTTCAGATTAATTATTCCAAATATTCAATTCAAGTTCCAAATTTTTTGATTATCCAACTCAAACCATCTTTAGTTCCTAAACTTTTTTCCATTTTCTTTCAAATATTAAACTTTGAATATTATTTTCTTTATAATTATTTTTTTATAAATACTAAAATATTATTATGTTATATATTTTACATTGCAAAAATATTTTTTTATTATATATTACGGTATTGTTAAAAGTTTTGTTTTAATTTCCTTTTCTTAAACTAACTTTTCTACTTATTATTTTAACCTTATAACTTTGATTAAATTATTTTATACCTAAAAATTAGCCATATTTTATTATTAACTTTAACTATAGTTTTAAGCAAAATTTTCTAAGTAAACTATCATATTTTCATAATCAAACCTTAATCAAATTTGCCCATTATTCTAAAGCATATTTACTTGTACAAACTAGAACAACAATTTGATGAACCAAAATTCTTTTTTGTTTAACCCATGATGTTTATTACTCATACAAGTTACTACCATTTTCTTACAAGTTAACCTTCTTCTACACTCCAATCTCTTACATACCCACTTACAGTGCACCTTCACTTATACACTCTAAATCACTTACACATGTTAACCTTTTTTCATACTCTTAAAACTCTTTTTCATTCAATCTTATGAACTAGAAATTGCTCAAAATCCATTATAAATACCCCCTTAGTCATGAGATCACTTACACCATCATCATCAAATTTTTCTAACATTTTTTCTTATATTTTCACTTCATTAAAGTCTTACTAACTTAATACGTTTATTATTAGTTGAAGAAATTCAAGAAGATGAAACTTAAAACACTCTTTATGTAATTACATCATTTTAGGGTGATTACTTTGGATACTTAGAGGATAAATATTTTTAGAGTTGGGTACTTATTTTGGGAGGTTGAAAGTAGTAGCATTTAGAGCTTGTGGCTCGGAACTTGGAGTATTTATTTTGGAGCACTACTTGGAGGATCTTATTTTCTTATTTTTCTCAATTAGTACTTAATACTAATTCATGTGGAAGTATGGTATAACTTCTTATCCTATTCTTTATGTGGAATTTTACATTATATTTACTTTATAATATGCAAAGTATGAAATATGTTGAGTATGTTTAAGTAGAAAGTTAGATTAATGAAATTATGATTAAGATTATATTAAGTATGTTTATGCTAAAAGTATTTTTGGTATGTTAATTTATTAATCTTTAAACAAGTTTAGGAAGTTGGGTGTAAAATTTTATTTTAGTGATATTAAGTATAATTTATGTTATAAACTAGTATGTTAGTATGTTTATGTGTTATGTGTTACATTAGAAAAGTTATTATATTAAAGAATTTTATGTTAGAATCTTTGTTAGTATGTTTATGTTAAGCCTTGAAACTAGTTTATAAGGTAATATGTTATTTTATGAACGTATTTTTTTTTTATTAATTATAGTTATACTATAATGTTGTTATTTTACTTTATTTTGATATTAAAGTTTATCCTTAAAATTATAGTAAATTTCTAAGTTATTGTGTAAGTTTCTATTTTTTTAAGTGGTTATGCAAATTATTTAAATCTAGGATTTACTATGATAAGTTAAGTTGTTTTTAAGTGAAAAAGGCTCCAAAATATTCATAGGCCATTCAACTACTATCATATAAAAAAAAGTTTAATTTATTATATTATTACAAGCTATTTTTGTGATAATAACAAAATAACAATTTAAAAAGATGTTTATGAGAAATTTTTATAAGTTATTAAATATTGAAGTGTTTATCTTGAATATATGAGATTTCATAATAAAAATTAACTTTTGTGATACTTAATTACTACTTAGTACAAAATATTTTATTTGCTAACTATTTGACCAAAATTTATGTAAAAAGATGTAAAAGCATTTTTAGTAAACAGTCTTAAACTATGTGTGAACTATAGATTTTTTGGTAAATTACAAGTTTTACTTGTTTTATAATTTGAAATATTGATTTTTGTGAAAATTATATGTTAGAGTTGCTTTAAAATTAGAAATATTAATTTTTGTGAAATTATAAGTTTTATTTGTTTTGTAACTAGAATGTTACTTTTTGCAAATCTAAAAAGTGTACTTGTTTTTATAAATTTGAAA
Source organism: Amaranthus tricolor (assembly GCF_026212465.1). Classification (NCBI taxonomy): domain Eukaryota; kingdom Viridiplantae; phylum Streptophyta; class Magnoliopsida; order Caryophyllales; family Amaranthaceae; genus Amaranthus; species Amaranthus tricolor. Next base: position 13,636,104 of record NC_080060.1, on the reverse strand, counting down.
ATTGATTTTTTGTGAACTTGTTGAATATTAGAAACTTATCCAAAATGATGCAATTTTAAATTAAATTATCATTAGAATATTTAATTTATTGAAGAGAATAAAGTTTAATTTCTTTTAAGGTTGGAAATGTAGATTTTCAGAACTTATTTCAAGAGAAATAGGTTTTTGTAGCTACTTGTAGAAAATACTAATTTAGAGAGACTATTAATACAATATTATGTTATTCGTGTGAATTTAATGAACTATTAAAAATAAAGTTATAAATAAAATTTAATGTGTAAAAATTTAGTAATAAACGTATAAAGACATAAAGGTAAATTTAACATTATAATTTAGAATTTTATTTTACTAAAATAAAGGAAGTTACCACCTAAGTTGGTCAAATTCAAAGTCAAAGTCAACTTTAGTAATAAAAATGTGATGTACATGTGTGAATGAGTATTGATTGAATGACCCTGATAGTAAGGTAATGTAGAACCATGAATTGGCATGTAAAATCCTGACGCCCGTGTTGGCTAGCATGTAATATGCAGTGTAAGATAGGGGGTTAGCTACCAATAGCTCGAGCATAATTGTATTGGAGGGGTGACGACTCTCACCACAGTTAGGATTTAGGACTACGATCCTTACCAAACCAAACCCTTACTTAAATCAGGTGTCATGTTGTTGTGCTTGTTGATCAGTGATAAACTTGATTAGTGGTGATGCTATGATGCATGGTACAGTTATGAGTATTAACCAAATAAACTTACTTAAGTATTATTAAGATTACGAAATTGTATAAGAGATAGTAACGTACTTTTGCCAAGATTGAGAATGGTATCTTAATGAGTTAAACATATGGAACAGTAAATGAATATAGTAAAAGTATACAGTGATATCAATTAATTATAAGTTTGTATTTAAATTATTATTTTATAAATGTAGCATATAATGTCCGTATTTTTAGTTGGATAGAAAATTATGCTCGACATTAAGCGCTGACCGATTCAATCGGCTATCATCTGTATCATGGATGGAAGCATTTTGCAGGATTTAGTTTCAGATTCCGATCCAGGCCGCAGCTACAATTTATTTATGTATCAAGGACTTAGCTGCATTTTGTTATTTACTTGATGTTTGATAATCTTGATGTAATTTAATTTTAATTATTATATATTTTTAAAACGCACGATATGCATTTCATTGTTTTCCTACTCTAATGTAGTATTTATCGTTTATTATAAACAGTTTTTAGATTTTTTATTTTTAAGTTTTAGCAAATCGACATTTTGGGACTTTCGTATTTATTTTAAACAATATTATTAATGTTAATTACATATCGAGACTGCTGTTCCTGCTACAAACCCTAGAGAGTCTCAAACCATCTTAGTTAAAGAGAAGGTAATTGGCATGGTTCTATTTGTTTATATTGCGATACGAAAGGTCACATAAAGTTTGCATGTCCCAATAGAAGAACCGACCCTTATGTTATAAAAAACACATATTTTGTTCTTAATAGAACTCATGTTAAACAGATTTGGGTTGTCAAAGGAACTATACCTCCTAACTTGGTTGGTTCCGAATATGACAACAAATTTAACAAGTGGTCTAGCCGAAAGGTTTGATACGTTGTTTTGTAGGTACCAAACAAATGGATTCTTGATAGTGGATGATTAAAAGAAGTACAATCTAGACCTTGACACTAAGTCTGTAGATCAAAAGTTATATCGAGGTAAAATCAGCTCATTACTTTATTTAACAGCTAGTAGTCCTGATATTATCTTTAGCGTTGGTGTTTGTGCACGTTTTTAAACTAACTCTAAAACCTCTGACCACATAATAGTGAAGAGAATCTTTAGATATCTCTAAATGGGACTCAAGACCATTGTCTTTGATATCCCAATAAAAGTGATTTCTTGTTAGTTCGATATTTGGATTCTAATTTTGCAGATTAGACAGTTATAGAAAAAGTACTACAGGGAATTGCCAATTTCTTGTATCATCTCTTATTTCTTTTCAAATAGAAACAACACTCAGTGGCCTTATCATCTGCCGAAACTGAATATATTGCCTCACATGCATGTGCTCAAATCCTATGGATTTCTCAACACTTAAGGGATCTCGGATTGGACTATAAGGAATTTCCAATAAAGTGTGACAATACAAGTGCTATCTCAGTAACAATGAATCCAATTCAACAATCTCATACAAAGCATATTGATATGATACATCATTTTATACGAGATCATTACAATAAGAAGAATCAAATTGCGAATATTTTCATAAAGCTATTGTCTGAATATAGATTCAACTACCTGGTATGTAAATTAAGTATGTTATACAAGGGTGCTCAAACTTAGGGGAGCATCTTATTTAATTTTGTGTGCTTTAATATGTAGCATGTGATCAGCCTTATGTTTTCGAGGCCTTAACACTAATTGTCATGGACCTGATAACTAGGCCAAAATTTTAATGGTTTTATAATGTTTATGTTACGGATCAAAATATTGATCAAAATATCTTTTTACATATTTTTGGATAATACATTTTCAATTTTTGGTTTTCAAAATTACAACCATTTTATTTTCTATTTATTTAGTTGTCAAATTTTAAAAAATAAAAATTATTCTCTATTTTTGTGAAATTTTTTTGATTATTGAATTAAAATTATCTTTCAAAATATTCTCTTTTCATGCTTTTGAAAATAACATCATTTCCTCTAACAATATTAGTTACTTTGCAAGGAGAATCCCTAACCAAATGTTGTCCTACCATTACTGTCTCATCATGTTACCCAAATCACCACTCCTTCCCTCGCACATCACATCACCTTACACACACCATTATTCCCCCTATGGCCCTATCTAAATCGTCTCCTTCAACCTTTATTTAACCCCCACCCATGTAACTTCTTCATTTCATAATCGTGAAATTTGTTGACAGTGAGCACAAATTAAAATGGAGAGATTTTCATAATCGTGAAATTTGTTCTAATGATTTTCTAAACATAGACATTTTCAAGAAACAAAAATTTATTTGCTGTGACCTTCTTCAATCTTTTCCATTTTGGAACATTTTAACTATGGAGAAAAACAATCTTCTCTCAATCCGCCTGTTTTACGCCAATTTTCAAATTATTGATGAAAAAGACGATCTCCATTGCACTTCTCAAGTGAAAAATCGCTCCTTATCCTTTACAAAAAGCTCATTGGCAAAATTTTAGGTGTTCCCTCTAGAAATCATTCAAAGTTAGACAAAGATAAAGCCACTATTGTTTAGTGAGCCCAAACTAAATTCTTCAACATTATGCCTCCCTACCCTAAGAAACATACTCGTAACATCTTTAATCTTGAGGGTAAGGTCTTACCTACATCATCGAAAGGTATGTGCTCCGTGGGAGTACTACCACAGACCAAGTTCTTCAATCAACCTTGTCCATCATGGACAATATCATGCATAAGGTAGATCCCCACATTCCTTACATTATTATCATATCCATGCATCACGACCATAAAGAGCAAAAGAGGCTCTCCACTCCCTTTTGCTAACCTCATCCCCTTGATTTTTGCTCACTTTGATATAAACTTAGAGGATGAGGAAAAGGAAAAGATTTTTTGATGGTTTGATAAAAAGGCCTTGACCAACTTAGGGATTACTAATGATGGTGATGTTTGGAATGTTGCCTTCGATATAAAGATAAAGTTAGTTAAGGCAAGTTATCGTTGAGGATTTGATACATAAATTAGTATTTTAATGTGAAGAATGAAGAGAAGAAAGATATACAACAAACCAATCAATTTACAAACACATTGCTAAAAGTCTTTCAAGTCTCAAAGAATCCTCCTTCAAGAATTACTCCAAAGCTCTTCATTCAAGTTAACATTCTTAGGTTGTCTTGTAATTTCATTAGAGTAATTTCTTGATTCATAAATTGTAATATTCGATTAACTGTAAGAAAGAAAAGTGGAAGAGAAATATATAACTAGGGATTAGAGTTTCTATTTTCGTAGCATTGTGGCTACGGGGAGGTTAAGAAGATAAAAGTGACCTTCTTCTAAAACTTGATTCTAGAGAATTTGCCAAATTTGTAAGAGCTAGAGAAAAGCTCGAAGTTAGAGATTAGGTTCTTTAAAGGATTGAATTCTTTACATCTTTTTTTCTTTATTATTGCTTTCTACATTCTGTTTTTATCAATTGCTCAAAACAAAGCCCAAACTTATTCCGTAAAACAATTTCTGTATTTAGTTTTTAAGGTCTTGATTTTCCTTGTCAAGGCTGACTTGTTATCAGTGAAAAGATGCCATACTCAATTATAATGTGTGTTATGCAAATGTGATTTTAAGTCTAAATAAATATATTGAATGAACCTTAAAGTTACTAAGTGTAGGTGACTGTAGAAAAGATATTTATTTACATTCATGTGATGAATGTGAAAATTGTTAACAATATTTGAGAATTGAAAATGAGAAACGAGAACCGAAGAACTTAAAATCGAATTTTGAAATGTAATTTTGCATATCTTGTGAATATTTTATGATTGTCGTAGTATTATATTGCTAAAGAGTTTGTACTCGGCGTTAGGCGCTAATTCTGATTCTATCATTTATATCATGGAAGATAGTATTTTGTAAGAAGACTTAGTTTCAGGTTTCGATCTAAGCCATATCATTTACTATTTATCGAGAACTTAGTTGTTTTTTGTACCTTTCATGATGACTTGATGATGATGTTTCTCTTTTTATTTTGAACAAAAAGTATTTCTTATCAGATGTAAAATATTGTACATTTATTTTAAACAATTTTAATTTTTACGATTTTAAGTTTTAAACAGAATAGCATTTTGAGACTTTCGTAGTATCATTGTATTAGATATTATTATTATTGTTAAAATTATGTATCAAAAATGCCGCTACTGTTACAAAACCGAATGAGCAGAAGCAATCCAAGACAAAACAAACATGATAAATCAAAATAAAAGATTTAAATGCAACTTCAGTCCTAAATCATTGAGTGCACTGGGAATTTATTTGAGAGGAACCCCATAGCTCTAAGGCTATGTCTCTCGGGTCCCGCTAGTCGATATTTAAATGACAATTCGCCTCAAAATAGTGAATAAGGGACGTATTCCCTCTACTCTCTCAATGATCAGCTCGTAAGCCCAATCCATTGACCATATCACAATATCAGCATAAGTAATCAACAAGTTCACCTCATTAATTTTTAATATCAGAAGAGCTTTAGTAAAACAAATTTCAAGAAAAGGTAGTCTGGCCAGACGCTTTTTAAGAGACTGCAACTACTCACGAACGATGACACTTGAAAGAGTCAAGTTCGACCCACAGCTATCAGCTAGAATGGTTCGACGGAGAAATCGTCTCCTGAAGCACAACAATAACATAATATCACTAAGGTGCTTTTGATACTACTATAATAACATATAGCCTATTACATTTCCTCCTATGACTGTAGCTTAAACAAGGATTTCATTCTAGCATTTCTAATCATTAAAGGAATGTGTATGTTTTTACCCAAACCCCTAATATGTCCTCAAAATAATTATAACTATGATCAACAGTTCAACACTTGTTTACATTCTTTCAAAGAATACTCATTTTATATTTCTCTTTATATTTTCAACTACCCAAAGTAGGCGTTTTAACCCACATCTAACAATGCTCCCAAGAACTCCATATTTCATTCAAGAATACCAATTGCCTAATATTTCATTATTTTCACATGCTTTTGAATAAAGTCTATAACTAACATTACTCCTCCGATCTCCAAAGCTTGCACAATACCATTAATTTCAATTTGTATTTACACCATTGTTTTTATTCTAATCTACAATCTAGAATTTACAAGAATTGAGTACTTCTTCCAAGATTGTTAGATTACTTAACATATAATCTTTGCAATTATTCCTCAATCAAATCTACAATCCAACATTTCTTTAATCCAATCCAATCCAATCATCTCAAGATCCACCAATTTAATATCCTTCAACGTCAAGTTTATTTATTCTTATTGAAACATTATACATCATAAATCTTAAAGTCAACTAATTCTCATGGTTGAAATGATTCTTTAACAAATTAGTAACATAATAAAATAACATAAGAAAAGAAATATGAATACAATAATATAAAAATAATCGAAATATATTTTAATAGAAACAATGTTACCTTTTCTCAAGAACATAGATCGAAAAAAACGAGTGCGGGGCTGCGGGTTTTTCGAACCAAAACAAGGCAAGTGTTTTCAATGTGTTAGTAAATTTGAAGAGAATTCGCTTGCTATTTGCTTCCAAAAATCAGTGAACAAGGATGATGGGTGCTCTTTCGAAGAAGAAAAGGTAAGGGGATCCATGGAGTTATTGCTTTCAAAGAAACATCAAGAATAATTAGGAAATTGTTTGTTGTTTCCTATTCAAATAATCAGAAGAATAAATGGGGGTGATCTGTTGTTTAATTCAAAAATTTTAGAGAAGAACCGATGGGCTTTCAAAACAGAAATTCTGGAGGTGGCTACTGCATTCAAGTGGCGTAGAATGGCTTGCAGTTGTTCGTTGAATAGCCCAAGCGACAAATTACAAAGTTGCTGTTATTCGCCAGAAAGTATGGGTAGGAGAGGGAAATATTGACTGCTGTTGGTATGTTCATGTTTATCTTCGAAAATCTGAGGAAAAATAGGAGAGGGAGATGTGCAGTGGAGAGCCGCCATTGGTGAGTTTCGAAGGAAAAATATTTAGAGAAAGGGGTTTTGTTTGCTGAACTATGGATTAGGCAAGGAGGGAAGAAAAAAGTGTCGCGGGAAAGATTGCGGTGTGTGTTCTTGATTGCAATTTCAGAAATAATGAGAGAATGTGAGGCATGAATTTGGTTTAGGGTTTGGGTGAAGGGTGGAGAAGATGATGAATAGTAAAATGGAAATGCATAAACAGCATAATCCTAGTTTTCGTTGCTATGTTGTTTTGTTGTTTTTTGTTTTTTTGGTTTTTTTTTTTTTAATTCCTTTTGCCGTATATAATTGAGATGATAAAGGAAATTAAATTAAATAATAATTAGAAAAGTGACTAAAGAATTAATTAATAGAATTAAAAGAGGTATATTTTATAGGCTATATTATTTATTTCGTTCTCCAAGCTCATAATTGTTTATTCTACTCAATTCAAAATAGTTTCTCGTTCTAATATTTATTTAAATCCAAATTTTTTTTGTTTTGTTGTTGCGGGTACAACCGTAGCTAAAGCTTTTAACAACGACTATGGTGGTGGCAAAAGGTATTTGTTTTTTGCAACGAGTTCTATTGTTGCAAAAGACCTATTGTTGAAATTCCTTCCAACGTTTTTAGCAACAAAAAAAGTAGTTGTCAAATTTTCTGCATTTTTAGTTACAACTTTTGTCGTTGTTAAATACATGTTTTTCACAACAATTCAAGTTGTTTCATTACATGATAGTCAATCTTTTGCAACGATTTAACTGTAGGAAAAACAATTAAGTAAAATTTGTTATTACTGTTTTAGCAACAACTATTACCGTTGCAAAAAACATACACATTTTTCACAACGACTTTGTTATCTTCTGAAACAACCTACAATCTATATATAAATTAGACAATTAAATTAATAAATAGTTTATAACCAACTAAAATAATATCACCGATTATCATTATATATTAATTCGTTTCCCAAAATATCACACGTCCCAAATATGATCGTGTGTCAAAAATATACGTAATTCATATACATGTAACGGATAGGCAATTTTTCAAGTTTTCATGCAAAAATTTACAAATGAAAGACACTTTGAAAAAGTCCAAAAATTTACAAGTGCACATATAGCTACTTCATAACCCAAAACATGGCGCATCCAAACTGCTTGTAACTATCACCAACTTTGTCGAATACTGGCATCTACAACAGTAGGGATGCAGGCGGGGCGGGTCTAATAGGAGACCCGCCCCATCGGGCAGGGGATGAGTCCCGGTTTGATGGGTCATGGGGCGAGTACGGGTATAAAATTCATACCCACAGCGGGGATGGGGATGGGTTTTAGGTGATACCCGCCCCATCCCCGCCCGCCCCGCCCCACCCCGCCCCGCCTCAAGATACCCGCCGCAAAATATTTTTAAGTCTTTTGCTAGTTTCCGTTTTCTTTCCCGTTTTGTAAATGCGATATCTTCTTCGTCCGGACTCGCATTTGTCTTCATAAAAATGGTTAAAAGAGTTCAAAGTTGTTAATGATGAGTCGATTGGTATTTTAACTAGTTATTGATATTTATGTAAAAATGTTATTAGTTTTATAAAATGATTGAATATAAATATGTGGCACAGATGGGTATTAAGCGGGGATTTGACGTGTGGTGGGGCGGGGAAAATGGGTATTACACGGGGATGGATATTCAGAAGGGTGGTGGGGCGGGGATGGTTTTAGATACAAACCCATCGGGACGTGGACAGGGAAAAAAATTATACCCGCCGCGGGGATGGGGATGGGGATGGGGATGGGGATTGCATTAACAGATGGGGATGGGGATGGTAATTCCAATACCCGCCCTGCCCCGCCCCGTTTGCATCCCTATACATCAGGTTTCTCATACTCCTCAACATTATTTAAAGCCTCTTCAGAAGTCCCAACATTCATAGCACCAACTCCACATGCATCTTATAACATTGTGAAACCACTATTAGTGTCATTCGACTCATTAACATCATCCCCATCACTTGATTCAACTAATTCTTCCCCGTGAAGTTCCCAAATAGTGTACTTCTCATACATTCCTCTCTTGAGCAAGTCTAATCTTACATCACATTTTGTTTTAAGAAATATATTGCGACAACTATTACAAGGACACCTAATAGTAGTACTATCTCGATCACCTTCTCTTACTTTGGAAAGATCAAAATTTAGAAACTCATCAACACCATTTACATAATCAATAGATGAACGATCTTTTACTTCGACCCATGCCTTATTCAAAATCATTTCCTATATTTAAAGTTTATAATAATTAGGTTATATAACATTCAATAATATCACCAAGAACTCCTTATAATATTGTTAACAATTAATACAAGAACAAGAACAATTTAACAACTTGTAGAACAATTTAATTTCGAGTTGTTTGAAGAACGATTTAACGATTCAAAAAGAACAAGAATAATTTAAATTTTTGAAAGAAACACAAGGACAATTTAACAACTTGGATAACAATTTAACAACTATGTGAAAGGGAATTTTAACTTTAAGTTGTTTGAAGAACAATTTAACAATAAAAACAAGAACAAAGATTACCATTTCTTGAATGTATGCGTGACAAATCAACTTAGAAAATATTTTCAATGCATGACAAAATCAACTTAGACAAATCAAATTGAATAAACAAGAACAATTTAAGAAGTTCACATGAACCATTTTACTAGGCTTCATTATAATCTAAAACAAATAAACTAAAAATCTTTGCGCTCATCAAGTATATATCATCACAATCGCAAAAAAATGAGTTCTTTTCCTTCAATTTGAAAAGAAAAATCTAATTCCACCATGACATCAAAACCTTACACCGTGAAATTGTAGGCCAAAAACTTACTTTTGCTTTAATCTTATCATCTAGAACTTCAATTTGAAGTAACTCCATCAATTTTTCTTAGCATTACTTTGGAAGAATCTCACATTTTAATAAATTATCCATATAAATCAAAAGCAATCTCCCCTTATTCAAGAAACAACGTTTAATCCCCCTAAAGCCACTGCTAGCTAATTCCACATGAATTGCACTAAGAAA
>NC_080060.1:13588839-13621339 GCF_026212465.1 Amaranthus tricolor | reverse complement strand
ATTTATCTTAAGTATAATTATTAATGTTAATTATGTATCGAGAGTATCGCTCCTGCTACAAAGGAGATGTTCATTCAGTTCACACATTAACAACCCGACCTACTTATTGGCTTTGTAACACCCTGGCCCCTCAGACCGCTGGTGACTATTCTCATGGAGACTGTAGACTAGTCTCACAAACCAACACAAGTCTTTCAAGTGCACTTTGGCCTCACTCATGAGTGCCCGAGAAAACTTCCCAGGAGGTCACCCATCCTAAGATTGTTCCAGTCCAAGCACGTTTAACTGTGGAATTCTTAACAAATTAGCTCCCATGAAAATAAGATGTACCTTGTTGATATAAGTAATCTATCAATCCTTTTTCAAGCTAAATCTGGGGTATTACACTCACCCCCACTTAGGAATACAACGTCCTCATTGGACCATAATTTCAGAATCTTTTTCCCTCCTAGGTGCACTGAACACAATCAGCCACGGTCGCAAGGTTGCTCTGATACCACGTGTAACAGGATCGGTAATCTCGATACATAATTAACATTTAATAATAATGTTTAATACAAAAATATTATGGAAGTCTCAAAATGCCGAACTGTTAAAACCTTAAATCATAAAAACTGAAACTGTTTAAAACAAAAGTAAATATTACATCTGATAAGAAATATTGCTTACTAAAAATGGAAAAAATACATCATCATCAAGTCATTAATAAAGATACAAAAAACAGGTAAGTTTTCGATAAATAGTAATTGCTGCGGCCTGGATTAGAACCTGAACTAAATCCTGCAAAATGCTGCCATCCACGATACGGATGATAGCCGATTGAATCGGTCAGCGCTTAACGCCGAGCATAACTTCCTATCAATCTCAAAATACGAAAATTATACGCTACATTTACAAAATAATAATTAAAGTACGAACTTATAATTAATTGACATCACCGTATACTTTTACCATATTCTTTTTCTGTTCCATACTTTTAAGTCATTAAGATACCATTTTCAGTCCTGACAGAAGTACGTCACTGCCACTTATACAATTCAGTAATCTTAACACTTAAGTAAGTTCATTTGGTTAATAATCATAACCGTACCATGCATCATAACATCAACACTAATCAAGTTTATCACTGATCAACAAACACATCAATATGACACCTGATATATATAAGAGTCTGGTTAGGTGAGGACCGTAGTCCTAAACCCTAACTGTGGTGGGAGTCGTCACCCCTCCAATACAATTTATGCTCGAGCTCTACAGGATAGGTAGCTAACCCCTTGTCTTATACCGCATTTTACGTGCCGGCCAACACAGGCTCCGGGATTTTACATGCCGGTCCATGGTTCGACATTACCTTACTATCAGGGTCATTCAATCAATATTCATTCACACAAGTACATCATATTTTTATTACTACAATTTGACATTGACTTTGACTTTGATCAACTTAGGTGATAACCTCTTTTATTTAATAAAATTCTAAATCATAACGTAAAATTAACCTTTATGTCTTTATACATTCATTATTAAATTTTTACACATTAAATTTTTTATTTTTAATAGCTCGCTAAATTCACACTAATAACTTAATATTCTATCAATAGTCTCCAAATTAATATTTTGCACAAGTAGCTACTAAAATTTATCTCTCTTTAAATAAGTTCCCAAGATCAACATTTCAACTTTACAATAAATAAAACTTTATTCTCTTTAAAAAAATCAAATATTCTAATTAAAATTCAAGTTAAAATTGCATCATTTGGATAAGTTTTCAAAATCCTACAAGTTCACCAAAAATCAATATTTCAAGTTTAGAAAAATAAGTAAACTTATTAGGTTTGCAAAAATCAATATTCTAGTTGTAAAACAAATAAAACTTATAATTTCACAAAAATCAATATTTCTAGTTTAAAAAACAAGTCCAACTTATAATTTTCACAAAAGTTAATATCTCTAATTATTAATCAAGTAAAACTTGTAATTTCACAAATTCAATATATCACACATATTTTTAGAGGCAAATTTACTAAAAATATTTTTACATCATTTTACATAAATTTTGGTCAAATAGTTAGCAAATAAAATATTTTGTACTAAATAGTGATTAAAAGTTACTTTTATTATGAAATCTCATGTATTCAAGAAAAACACTTCAATATTTAATAATTTATAAAAATTTCTCAAAAATATCTTTTTAAATTGTTATCTTATTATTATCACAAAAATAGTTGTATTAATTTAAAATAGTAAACCAAACTATTTTTTTATTATATGATAGTGGTCGAATGGCCTATGAGTGTTTTGGGTCCTTTTCACATAAAAAGAATGACTTAATTTAATTTATCATGCTAAATCCTACATTTAAATAATTAACATAACCACTTACAAAAATAAAAACTTTATGCAATAACATAGAAATTTACTATAACTTTAAGGATAAAACTTAAATCTCAAAATAAAGTATAATAACAATATTCTTAATATAATCATACTTAATAAAATACGTTCATAAAATAACTTACTACCTTATAAACTAGTTTGAAGGCTAACATAAACCTATTAATAAAAATTCTAACATAAAAAAATAATAACGTTCCTAATGTAACACTTAACTCATAAACATACTAGCACTAGTTTATAACATAAATCACACTTAATATCACTAGAATATAATTTTGCACCCAACTTCCTAAACTTGTTCAAAGATTATTAAATTGACATACTAAAAATACTTTTAGCATACACATACTTGATATAATCTTGATCATAATTTCATTAAACTAAATTCCTAATAAAACATATCAACATATTTCATACTTTGCATATTATAAAGTAAATATAATGTAAAATTCCACAAAAAAGTAGGGTAAGAAGTTATACCATACTAACACCAAGGATTAGTACTAAATACTAATTAGGAAAATAATAAGAAATAAGACCCTCCAGGATAGATAATAAGGCTTCAAAGATAATTAATCCAAACTCCCAAAATAATGATGATATTCTAAGCTCCAAAAATAATTAAATCCAACTTTAAAAACAATAATACATTAAATACCCAAAATAATAACCCAATAATGCTCCATAATGATGATGATATAGCTAAATAAAGAGTGTTCTTAGCTCCATCTTCTTGAATTTCTTCAACTAATAATAAAGATATTAAGGTAGTAAGATTTTAATGAAGTGAAAATATAAGAAAGAATGTTGGAAAGATTTGATGATGGTGGTATAAGTGATCTCATGGCTAAGGGGGGTATTTATAATGGGTTTGGACAACTTTGTAGTTCATTAAATTGTATGAAAGAGTATTTTAGGAATATAGAAGAAGGTTAACTTGTGTAAGTGATTTAGAGTGTGGAAGTGATTATGTAAGAGTTAGAGTGTGTAAGTGAATATGTATGAGTTTGGAGTGTAGAAGAAGGTTATCTTGTGTAAGGAAATGGTGAAAACTTGTGTAAGTGATGAACATCATGGATTACTATAAAAGGATTTTGGTTCATCAATTTTTTTTTGCTAGTATGTACAAGTAAATATACTTTAAAATAATGGGTAAATTTGATAATGAAAATATGTAGTTTACTTAGAAAATTTTGCTTAAACTATACTTAAAGTTCTTAATAAAAGTACGACTCATTTTTATATATAAAATAATTAAATCAAAGTTATAAGGTTAAAATAATAAGTAATAATGTTAGTTTAAGGAAGAAAATTAAAACGTAACGTTTTACAAAACCGTGAATATAATATTTTAGTGCTTATAAAGAGATGCTAAAAAAATAATATTTTTTTAAGTTTAATATTTGAAAGAAATTACAAAATAGGAAAAGGTTAGGAATTAAAGATGGTTTGAAATGGATAACCAAAGGATTAGAGATTTGAATTGAAAATTCGGAATAATTAATCGGAAGATTATGATTAAGAATTTTGAGTCTGTTACAACTCTTCCCCCCTAAGAAACTTCTTACTTCAGTAACACTCTTTGGATTCGGCCATTCCATCACTGCCTTAATCTTTTCAAGGTCAACAGAAATTCCATCCTTCGAAACAACGTGCCCTAAGAAAGATATCTTTTCTAACCAAAATTCACATTTACAAAACTTGCCATAAAGTTTCTCTTTTCTCAATTTCTCCAAAACTATCCTTAAGTGCTTGTCATGTTGCTCTTCATTCTTCGAATACACCAATATATCATCAATAAACACAACTACAAACTTATCCAGGTAAGCGTTGAAGTATCTTTGCATGAGATCCATGAATGCTGCTAGAGCATTCGTCAGACCAAATGGCATTACTAGAAACTCATAGTGCCCGTATCTGGTTCTGAATGCAGTCTTAGGAATATCATTTTTCAGCAATCCTTAATTGATGATAACCAAACCTCAAATCTATCTTCGAAAAGACCCTTGCTCTTGATGGTAATCTTATTGATCTCCCTATAATCAATGCATAGCCTCATACTCCCATCTTTCTTTCTGACAAAGAGAACCGGAGCTCCCTATGGTGAAACACTAGGTCGAATGAAACCTTTTTCCAACAATTTCATCTAGCTGCTTCTTCAGCTCAGCCAATTCAACTGGAGCAAAACGGTAAGGAGTTTTAGAAATAGGGGTGGTATCAGGAATGAGGTCAATATGGAAGTCTACTTCTCTTTTTGGAGGTATACCAGGTAATTCTTCAGGAAACACATCAAAATATTCTTGAACGATCGGGGTTTCTTGCAAACTAGGTTTAGGTTTCACTTCCTCAGTAGTAATAAAACATAAGAACCCTTCATCTCCTTGTCTTATCATTTGTAACGCTTGAATTACAGAAATTGTCTCTAGCTGAGATTTTGAGTTTTTCCGAATACACTTCATTCCCTCGGAAGTTTCTATTCTAACAACCGTTTCTTACAAAAAATCTCCGCTGAATATCTCTCCAACCAATCCATGCCCAAAATGATATCAAATGTTCCCAAATCAAATTGAATTAAGTCAGCTGGTAAAAGATTCCCACAAATCTCTAATTGAAAATCATAAAAGATATGATCACACAGGAAAGGTGTACCAACAGGTAAATGGATACACAATTGGGATTTTTGAGGTTTCAAAGAAATAGAAGATATGTGGAGAAAAGCACTAGAAATAAAAGACCTATCCGCTCCACAATCAAAAAAAACATTTGCTGTTAAATTATTAACAGAAAATTTTACAGAAATTACTTTACCTTCAATTTCAAACTCCTGGTGTAAGCCATCATAATGATCTCCAATTGCATGCAGACATACTGATGATCTAGTCTCATTCCTCTGATTGCCAAATGCTCTGTTGCCTGCTGCTTCCAATGTTGTTTTGCTCTGATTGAATGTTTCCCTACAGTTATTAGCTAGATGTCTCTCCTTGTGACACTTGTAACATACAATCTTCCCATTACAGTTTCGGCCTCGATGATCTTTTCCACATAACCTACATTTCCACTGTGTCAGCCTTGCTACAGTCTGAAACGACTTCTTCCCCTCATTCTTGGCCTTCTTGTATCCACCGCCACCACTAGATTCATTCTTTCTTTTATTAAACCCATCTTCTTTTTCCAAAATACGCTCGTACTCCAAGGATTGATTGTACAAATCATCAAAATCTTGGTATCTAGGAGTGCCTTTTTGGATCCTGAGGTTCAGACCCTCAAAAAATCTAATCGCCTTGCACCTATCAGAGATCACTATTTCGGTAGCGAATCTAGCCAGCTCTCTAAACTTACTTGCGTATTCGATCACTGACATAGTTCCCTGCCTCAGAAACAAGAATTCATTCTCTTTCTTTCTTTGAAGCAAGGGTGGGTAAAATTGATCACGAAGCTTCTTCATAAATTGTTCCCAAGTAGAATCTATGGCAGTTTGTTTTACAGTCCTCCACCATAGTTCAGCAGTGCCTGTTAAGTAGAATGCGGCTAATTTCACTTTCAACTTTGAGGGGCTGTTTATGGCCTCCAGTAGTTTCTCCATTTCTGCAATCCAATCATCGAAGCGAACTAGATCAGGTTCTCCATCATATTTTGGAGGTTGATGACTAGACAATCTCTTATAGAATTTTCCTTCATCATCTTCATGGGAACGACTCATCTACGTCTCCATGAAATTCAACAGCCTCTCATTATTCCTTTCCATCATTGTTAACTGATTTTCCAGAGCCTGAACTCTTGCATTTTGCGTCGTATCTTCAGCAAAATTGTTCCTCATCTCCAAAGGTTCAATTCTTACAATAAACCCTCTACCACCACCTCTTAGCATCCTTTATTTAAGTAGGAAAGTTTTGCGTTAGCTATATTTTAAATCGCAAATCAAATTTTTTTTTAAGCACATAATACACATAAGCACATCATTTTTACATAAAAAAAAATCATTTAAAATACTAATAATTTTTTTTTTTCAAAAACGTAATCTATCACGGAGTTTCCTAGTATCGGATAAGAAGATCTGACTGTTCGAATAACGTTGGCTCTGATACCAAGTGTAACGGACTGTTCTTTTCTAAAGATAGGTTTAATATAATATAATAGTAAGTAATGCTAAAGTGGAAGTCTATCGAGCCGTGATTATTGCGAAAAAGAAATAAAACAAAACAACATTTTCAAAAAAAAAAACAAATAACAAATAAAATTTAAACCATTAAAATATAATTTTACATATTACATCTTGCTTTAATTCATAATTATCGTTATTACATACCCATTATATAAATTACATACATAATATATCCTAATATCACATAGACAATACAATAGCTTCTTAATAACCTCATGTAAAGTCACCTGGAGCATCTGCTCCCATTATAAGGGAACAGCCGATGGAAATCGGTCAGCTAATAAGCCGAGTATAAAACCTTGCCAGCAATACAAGTATACAAATATGGGCATTTCAATAATTAATATGTAAAAGGGTTTATGCACTATAGAGGATTCATTTCTTTTTTTTTTTTGTGTTAAATTTATATATAACTTCTTGTCCTTCTGCTTGAGTACTAGGGCGTGATTTACTAACACTTCTGCTTGAGTGTTAGAGCGTGGAATCCGATTACTTATTTAATGAATGTAACACATATGATCTTTGTTTGATATATGTAAGGGCCTGTTAGGGTGAGGTAAACCAAAACCCCTAACTTAGTGGGAGTCATCACTCCTCCAGTACAATGTTCCTCGAGCCACAAGTCAGGTTAAATAACCTTACTGTGTTCCCCTATTTTACGTGCCGGAAAACACGTTCCACTTTTTTTACATGCCGGAAGCATGGTTCGACATTTCCTTACTATCAAGCCTTTTTATTATCATGTTACTGTTTTCATATTAATGCAACATTACAATAACATATAATAGAAATAAATTTATAACAACTTACATATAAATAATCATTTATTATTAAACTAAATCAAAACTTGAATGGGTCTTTAGTATTTATTTATAGATTAATTTTCAGTTAGCTTTATTAATTTCTTAATAATCAATTTCTTAAATGTCTATTTATTGTAAATGTTAAAATAAATAGTTCCATCATAAATAAAGACTAAAAATGTCTTAAAAAAGACATATTGGGTTTATTATAGATCCTAGCCCATTTATCCAAATTTTTAGAAAATTAAATTTTATTTGATTTAATTAATTTCTTAATAGCTTAGTTTTAGATTTAGTACATGAATAATTAATTTTCTTAAGATTAAAATCTAAAAAAAAATATTATAAAAAATAACTTATTATTAAATGAGTTGGTGTATGTTTTTATTCACCATAATAAAATAATTTCAATTATTGTTTTCACTTTTCTTTCTTTTCACCTATAATGACAATTTAGATTATTAATTTATTTCTTTAAAATTTAAATATCACAACCTTTCACAAAAATTATTTAAATGAAAAAAAAATGCAGTAACAACAAAATAAATTATTTTTTTCCAGAATTATATATTTTTAACCCAATTTATGAATTTCCTTATTTTATGCGTTTTTTTAGCAAAAACAATTAATAATAATATTTATACTCAACTATAATTCACGAAATTAATAAAAAAAATTCATATCTCATATATATACATATGTACACAAAAATTTTTGTTTAAAATATTATTATTTACTATTTAAATTAAAATTATTTCAGATTATGCGATTTTTGGAAATTAAAATGAATAAATCATATAAATTAAATTACAACGAATTAATTCACCAAAATTTATAGAAAATTTAATTTATTTATTATAAACACAAATAAAATTTTTGGGCATAGTTTTATGTAAATAAATATATGTAAGAATTTATACCTTTAATAATTCCACTATTAATCGATTTTCTTATTTGTAGAATTTTTAGCCACAAAATTAGCTTCCTCCCATTGAATTTCTATAATTAATACTAAATACTATTATTAGGGAATTTTTTGAGGATTTTTAGGAATTTTTCTAGGTTTTTAGAGATTTTTAAGGAATTAGTTTTTAATTTTTGATTTCTTCCTTTTTTTTTTTGTTTTCCTACGGTTGCTCTATTGATATATATAGAGTTTAATGAATTATCATCATTTTTTTCTTATAGAAGCAAAAATTAGAGATAAGGCAATGAATAATAAAAAAAATATGAAAAACCCTAATATCATGCCACCTAATTGTATTCTTCCGCCAACTCAAAAGGTTTTAAGATATTTTCTTTCTTTTTTTTATTATTTATTTTATTTTATTATTATCATTATTATTATTATTATTATTATTATTATTATTATTATTATTATTATTATTATTATTATTATTATGATTAAATAATATAGCAAATAAAAAGATTAAGTTATTATAGGTAATTTAACTAGACTTAATATTTAAAATACAATATAATTATTCAACCGAAGGAGAGAAAAAAAAATGGAATTACCAAAAATAAAAAAAAAACTTATAATATAAACTTAATATTTTATTTTAAGAGAAATAAATTATACAAAAAAAATCAAAAACTTAAGAACGATTGGAATAAAATTTGGAACGTTATTAAAAATAATAAAACGAAACGAGTATTGAATTTGTCAACATTTTTAAGATTAAGAAAAAAAAAGGTCTGTTACACTTGCCACTCTGATTGATTCAGATTTCTTAAGTGAGTCGAAAAATGATAATGATGATCTTTGTCTCAAAGCATTGGAAGATTCCATTAAGGATTCATAAAATCCTTTTGAGGTAACCATAGATAATCTTATAAATGCACCTAAGGAAGTTTTAAAAGATATATTATTAAACCATCTTAAAATGAGGAGAATTCAACTCTTAATATCTTAAAAACAAAGTTTTTGAAAACCAACCCAGAGAAGAAAGTTTATTAAAAGAATTGGATGATTTTCTTAGAAGTCAAATCTGGAATCTCAATTCGAAAAACTAAAATATGTTTTCTATTTTAAAGTCAAGGCCATAAAAACTTGGTTGCATGCCCCTATAGAAGTTTAATAAAAATGATAATGATGATCTTGGTCCTATTTGTTCATATTGCAGTAACAAAGGTCATATAAAGTTTGCATGCCCCTATAGAAGAACCGACCCTCATGTTATTAAAAACACATATACTGTTCATAATAGAACTCATGTTAAATAGATTTGGGTTGTCAAAGCAACTAGATAGCCTAACTTGGTTAATTCCAAATATGACAACAAATTTAATAAGTGGTCTAGTCGAAAGATTTGATATGTTTTTTGTAAATACCTAGCAAATGTATTCTTGATAGTGGATGTTTAAATGAAGTACAATTTGGACCTTGAAGTCTATAGATCAAAAGTTATATTGAGGTATGATCGGCTCATTTTTTATATAACAGCTATCAGACCTAATATTATGTTTAGTGTTGGTGTATCTGCACGTCTTCAAGCTAACCCTAAAGAGTCCCACCTCATAATAGTGAAGATAATCTTTATATATCTCTAAATGGACTCGAGACCTTGGTCTTTGTTATCCCTATAAAAGTGATTTCTTATTAGTTGGATATTGGAATTCTGATTTTGCAGATTATAAAGTTGATAGAAAAAGTACTACAAGGAATTGTATATTTCTTGGATCCTCTCTTATTTCTTGGCAATCAAAGAAATACCACTCAGTGGCCTTAACATCTGCCGTAGCTGAATATATTGTCGCAGGTGCATGTTGTGCTCGAATCCTATAGATGTCTTAACAACTAAGAGATCTACGATTGGACTTTAAGGAAGTTCCAATAAAGTGTGACAATACAAGTGCTATCTCAATAACAAAGAATCCAGTTTAACACTCTTGTACAAAGCATATTGATATGAGACATCATTTTATACGAAATCATTACAACAAGAAGGACATCACCATTGGCTTTATTCCAACCAAATTTCAAATTGCTGATATTTTCAAAACGCCATTGCCCGAAAATAGATACAGCTACCTGGTACGTGAATTAGGTTTATTAAACAAGGGTACTCAAACTTAAGGGAAGAATCTTATTTAATTTTGTGTGCTTTTATGTGTTGCATGGAATCAACCTTATGTTTTCAAGGCCTTGACACTGATTGTCAACGACCTAACAACTAGGCTAAAGTAATGCGGTTTTAAAATATTTATATTATGGATCAAAATATTGATCAAAATGTCTTACTAGATATTTTTGGACAATACATTTCAATATTTGGTTTTGAATATTTCAAAATTACAACTATTTTATTTTCTATTTATTTACTTGCCTTATTTACGAAAATAAAAAATTATTCTATATCTTTATGGAAAATTTTTAATTTTGGAAATAAAAATGTCTTTCAAAATATTCTCTTTTAATGCTTTTGGAAACAAATTCATATTATTTTTTATGCTTTTCAAAGGAGAACCCCTAAACAAATCGTCACTCCTTCCCTCTTAAATCACATCACCATACACACACATCATTATTACCCCTTTTTAAACCGTCTCCATCAACCTTTACTTAACCCCCAACCATGTAACTTCTTCATTTCACCATAGCCCTTCAAAAATCTCAACTATCCACATCAAAAACCTCAACTGTTACCAATAATGGGCCTTTTCAAAAGGAAAACCACCCTAGAACCTAAAAACGAAGAAAGATTAAGGCTTATAAGGTAGATTCATCCTCTGCACCATCTGGGTCTGACAATGAAAGTTCTTCTTCCAATGATTTCCAACCTCAAATCACAAAGGCATATTCCTCTACTATTGATGATTCATGGTTTGTTAATAGTGAGCATAAATTAAAATAGTGAGATTTTCATAATCGTGAAACTTGTTCTACTGATTTTCTGGACATAGACTTATTCTAGAAACAAAAATTTATTTGCTTTGACCTTCTTCAATCTTCTCCATTTTGGAACATTGTAAAATGTGGAGAGGAACAATACCCTCTCTCAATCGCCTTTTTTATGTCTGATCGGAACTTTACGTCCTTCAATAGTAATACCTTAAGTGCACGGCGTAGCGTGGTACGTCGACAAGTACGGGTTGAATCTACAGAGAGTGGGGTGTATATCAAGGGATTCTCAATCAATTAGTTGGTTCAACAACGTGTATATAGATGTTTGTTGGTGTAATTAACTAAAACAAGCAAATAAAGACTAAAGCTAAAATAAAGTATAAAACAAGTAAAGATGCTAATTAACCAAGAACATAAGATCAAAGGCAATACAAACACATCAAAAGGTAATATGATGATGAAGAGGCAAAGGCTAGACTTTCTCACCAAAGTAGTGTTTACTAATCTTCAACCTAAGGTCATGGATATGGGTTATGGGAAAGAACGCATTTTGGATACTAATGTTCTCTCTCGAGCAACAAAAGCTTCCTAAAACATACTCAACTACCTATTCTCATGGAGCTAAGCTTATTTTAAGACATGGAGCACACATTCATCATTTCCAATCAAAACATCTACCTATTTTCATAGAGATAATTCTATTTTCAAGCATAGACTCATTAGAAATCGACTCTCGCCCTCAATCCAATGACACTACAATAATAGCAAAATCCATCTCAAACTATAAACAATACAACCAAGCCAAAAGTAAATAAAGCAATTTAGACTACATACATGGTGATAATACCTAGCTCTAAGCCAAATTGAACTACTCACTTATATTGAAATTGAACATAACTAAAGACATTGAATTCATGATAAATAACAACAAAATCAAAAGCGATAAAGTGTAGAGAATAGGAATTACTAGCTTGGAATTCAATCCAAGGAAGACAACCAAATGAAGAATTAATGAATACCAATGATAAACTCCATAAAGCTTCAATTGCAATTCAAATGCTTGATGAAATGCTTCAATAGATTTAACTTAATCTCAATTACATTAATGTATCAAATGATCTTTAATGATAAATCAAAAGCTTGAACTATCTAATAAGTGTTTGAGAAGAAAAATGCAATTAAGAATACAAGACTAGAATCATGGAAATTACATAAAAAAGTTTAAAACTAACAAATACCAAAGAAAGCTTGAAGTACAAAAAAATAACTAGTTGAAGGATTGGATGATTTGCTTGAGCCTTCTTCTTCTCTATTTATAGGAGGGAGGACAAGTGGTGTGTGGTGGCTTCATGATTTCTCCACCACCCTATGAGTGAGATAGGTAGGCTATAGATGGGTGGCAAATAAGGGTGGTGGAGCAGTAGAGTATGAGAGGCAGAAGAAATGGATAGGGCATCCAATTAGCAGCTTTTAAAAGCGTAATTATTTCTGACCGCCCAAATCGCTCTACCCGAGCCAATCCGCTCAACCTGGTCG
Organism: Amaranthus tricolor; assembly: GCF_026212465.1. Classification (NCBI taxonomy): domain Eukaryota; kingdom Viridiplantae; phylum Streptophyta; class Magnoliopsida; order Caryophyllales; family Amaranthaceae; genus Amaranthus; species Amaranthus tricolor. The sequence goes on along the minus strand of NC_080060.1, from coordinate 13,608,594 downwards.
AGTGAGCATCAGGTACATAGGTCAAAATCTTTAAAAACAAAGCAGTCACCATAAAAGGCTTCTGCTGACATTCTGAAGCTACTGGAAGTGAATAGTACTTTCGCTCGACCAGAGTCAACATAGCTCAACCGGGTCGAACGGCCTTCAGGATGGTCTTGCTCAATTTCTATCTCTAATACAAGTTTTTGGTATGCTCGAGCAAGCTTGGCTCGACCTAGTTTTGGCCGAGTGGGCTTAGAATGGTCTACTTTAGCTCATTTTGGCCTTGTTTCCTTGACTCGGGTCATCAAGGCTTTGGTTACTTGAGCTTTCAGAGTTCAGTGAGTATTGTATGCGCCAAACATACTTGGTTTGTGATCGGTTTTAACGAATATTACCTAAAATGCACAAAAACACCAAAATACCCAACCACGCGTAAAATCCCAAATAAAGCAAGCATAGTTATGCAAAATACCAATACAATAAAGCCAAATAATGGGGATAAAATATGAATAAAATGCAGCTAATAATGTCAATCTTCAAACTATTGATGAAAAAGGCGTTCTTCTTTGCTTTTCTCAAGTGAAAAATCGCTCCTTCTTTATAGAATAGCTCCTTGGGAAAATCTTGGGTGTTCCATCTGGAAATCACTCAAAGTTAGACAAAGATAAAGTCACTCATGTTTTGAGAGCCCAAACTGAATTCTTCAATATTCTTCCTCACTATCCTAAGAAACCTACCCTTAACATCTTTAATCTTGAGGGTAAGGTCTTACGCAACATCATCCAAAGGAACAACATACTTATCTCAATATATAAAAATAAAGGTGATGCGCAAGTATACGACAACTATAGATGGATCAAACTTCTAAGTCACAAAATGAAAATTAGGAAAAGAGTGATAGAAAGGAAAATCAGACAAGAGAAAGTGGTCAGAGAGAACCAATTCAACTTCATGCCAAGATGGTCAATCATTGAGGTTATTATGTTTTGATGAGACTTATGGAAAAATATAGGGAGTGAAAGAAGGATTTCCATATGCATTCATCGACTTGGAGAAAGCGTATGATAGCATGCCATGAGGCAACATATGGGATAGTTTCAAGGCTAGACGTATTTCTCAAATTTACATTAAGTTTATACGAGATATATATGAAAGAGTATCAACTAATATTTATACACCGGTGGGGATAATATAGTATTTTCCAGTTAAAGTAGACCTACATCAAGAATCAACACTAAGTCCTTTCATTTTTACTGTCATTATGGAGCAGATTTTTAAATTTATCTAGGAGACTGTACCATAAAGCATATTATTCGCTAACAATATCCTATTAACGGTAAGAACTAAGGAGGAAGCTAATAGTAACTTGAAAGAGTGTAGGGTAGTTTTAGAGGGTAGGGGGTTGCACATAAGTCGTACGAAGATAAAATAGAGATGCAACTTTAGTGGGACAAAGCCGATAAGGGAACCAGAGGTAACCATTAGTGAAGAAGTTGTTGCATGTACGACCAAGTTCAAGTATTTAGGATCGATTATTCAGAGTCATGGGGAGATTGATGGAGATTATACTCATTGAATACAAGCGGGTTGGCTCAAGTGACGAGCAGTCACCGGGGTGCTATGTGATAGGATGTTTCCAAGTAGTTTAAAAGGTAAATTTATCGAGTTACAATCTGACCTACTTTGTTGTATGAGACAAAATGTTGGCCCGTAAAGAAGACTTTTGAACATAAGATGGAAGTTACAGAAATGTGTATGCTGAGGTGGATGTGCGCTCACATAATGATGGATAGTTACAAGATGCAGAAGGTTAGAGAGAAGCTAGGGGCTACCCCATCTTCTGCAAAGATGCGTGAAAAAAGATTGAGATGGTTTGGGCATGTGCAGAGATGAGGAGATTGAAAGCATCATAGCGGAGAGTAAGCGAAGTCCAGAGAGACCTAGGAAACGCGAGAAGAGCAAATAAAAATTACTTGTATGATCATATCACTCTTTTACTTGTTTTCTTATTACCTAATTTTTTAACTTTTATTTATATGTATTTTTATTAGTATTTATTTTTAATTTATGATAAAGGACAAACTTGTGTTGTAAGATGCAAGCTCGTGGATTGAGCTTCACTCAGTCCTTTTCGTTGCAGGAATCTCTTTTTCTAAGGATCTTTCTCAACCCGAGGGACTTTTGGGCTGCATTCTTATTTATGGGTATGGGTTGCCCTCTTTCTACCTTTTCCATATCCTGATAATAATTCCTATATGCGGGATACACCGGATACGATGATGATGATAATGAATTTCTAAAATGTAGTGATCAATATTAGTATTCTATTTTTTTTATTAAAAAAATGACTGTACCACATAGAAAAAACAGTTTATCTAAAGAAAAAGTCCAAAACATAAATTAGAATTAAAAAAACGACCAATGGTGTCCCTGGAGCGCATGCATCGCTAATTTGCAAGTGCTTTCTCTCTTTTATTTATTTATTTATTTTTTCTGTTCTTCTTTATTCTGCACTTTCATTTATTATGATTATTATTAGAGACGATCTCTAGAAGAGATCCTCCTAATTAGGTCGGTACAGTTATAAAAAATATATATCCAAAAATTGATTTTTCCTAATGCGCTAAATTCGAAATCACCCTCATCATTTATTAATTGATCTTACTTTCTCCTTCATTAACTCCACTGTTCTCCTTCACAGACATATATATAGAGTTCTTTCCTTCACAAACATGTATATTTATTCATTCCCTTATTTTCAATAATCTTACTTTTACTCGGTCTTTGTGTCCATTTCTTAACGCTAAATCATGTTATCCTTGCATGTGACAGATGTAGTTGTTCCAGTTCTTTCATAGTATTAGATGTAGCTCTCTCAACTCTCAAGTGTTCCAAAAATATGAAGTAACTGAATCTCAGACCTTATCATCACAACGCTAATATCAAAGTTCTTCTCTATATCTTCATCATGCTCTCCTATACATAGTGGTGGTCAATTAAAATAGATTATATATGTGTAAAATTATTATTAGTTGTAACATAAAACTGATTTGCATTTATACTTATAATTGGTATTCATAATATAGTAGGTGTTAAAATGGTTATTTGTAGGTGTTAAAATTCATGAAGTAGGTGTTCAATTACTTTTTTATATCGAAATAATAGAATTTACTTGATTTTCTTACTATAAGCATTTGTAAACTAAGACTACGCATATGTCATATTAATTATTACTAGTAGATTATTTTATATAATAGAATAATTTATCAATTATAGCCTTAAAATGGTTATATTTAATGTTTATTTTTTGCAAATTACAGCTACTAAAGTATTAAAGTTTACAGGTTTAGGCAAAAATACAGAATTCCGACCATTTTGGTGGTCGAAATTTTAGGTTAAGTGGTCGGAGTTTTGTGTTTTTGGCCTGAACTTGTAAACTTTGATATTTTGATGGATGTAATTTGCAAAAAATAAACATTAAAACTGTAATTCGCAAAAAATGCTAAATTTTAAGACTGTAATTCACAAATTATTCTATATAATATAGTAGTTATTTTCATTACCTTCTTCCAAGCAAAGCACAACGTTTTTTATTAACATCTATACTTGCATCATTAGTTTCCAGCATCAAATTCTGAAAAGATTTTCTATTCATCATCGAACAAAGTATATTTTAAGAATTAGAACTCAATAGACAATAAAATATACGATAGAAATGAATATCTTAAAATACCTATATTATCGTTCAATGCCCTGTTAAATTGAAAATCAAATTCCATCATCATTTTTTCCATCTAACTATATCTTGCATTTTTATTTAAGTTTTTGCATAAATTTGTTTGGATGAATGTAATATTTTTTGAATTAGTGAATTGATTTTTGTTAGCTTCTGAAAACGAAAATGATTTTCTTGAGAGATGCGTGACAAACTTTGAATTTCTATTTTCATTTTTATAAAATGTAATGATATGAATTTGGGCTTGGCCTTAGGATCGTGTCTTATCAGAAACAATTGTAATAACTAGTTTATGTTTCGTTAAAACCGCGACCTGCGACGTATGAGTTTCATTCTGAACCGGACACACTAATACTGTTGATCCGACCATAGGTGGATCCACCATGTAACATTGGGTACCAAAGGTTACCTATTTTTTTAAAAAAAGAAATATTAATATTCCTTTTTTAGAAAATAAATAAATTACTTTATACTTTACTTTTGTCATTTCTTTGTGTTGTGGTTTTATTTTAATGCCGCAAGTGTTCAGGTGTTGTAGCATGATTACGGGTCAATTCACAAGGATGCAAGATTAATATTTAGTTTTGTTCAATTAACTACTCAAGAAGCAATGTATTTTTATTTGGTTGCCTCTAATTCTAATATGCAAAAAAAAGTTTAAATGTATATCAATATCAATATAATAAAAATTTAGGACAATGGAATTCCCCACTAATAGTATATGATTATTTCAATGAGAATTGCAATTTATTTAGTTCAATTAGTTTAGCAATGAAACTCAATTATTCCTTTTTGGGATGATAATCAAATTAAATTGAATTAAATAGGTTCTTTCAATCTCAACTTTCGTATTTAGATTGATTAACATAGCAAGATTAACTAATCACTAAATCTCAACTTTTCTATTTCGATTAAGAGAAAACATTAACTTGCATTTTAATTCAAGACTAATAATATTCTCATCCCTCAACTTTCGCGATTTTGGTTTTTAGAGAAATTAAAAAACTTAATCAAACCAATTCAATATTACAATAAACAATTCTCATCTAATCATATACATATTAGGGTTCATATCCAATGTCCTAACATACAAGACTACTCACTAACGGGAATCATGATTGTAAATAGATTAAACATATTCAATAGCATAAACATATTCAAATTGAGAAAAAGAGAAAGAAATTACCAAGTGCTTGAGTAGAATAACAATGAGAAAAAAAAAATCCAAAGCTTGAAATATTAATAAACCCAAATTCTTGAACACAAACAAAAACAAAACTTGAAGATAAAAACCCATAAATTTGAATTACAAAAATGTAAAAGGAAATTTGAAAAAATGAAACCTAAATTCTAAAAAGTTAAAGTGAGATGGAGAATGGAGAGATCCTCTTTGAATGTAAATCCCATCAATATATAATTTCCATCTGAGGAATTTTAATGGTTTTTGCTTTAATACCCTTTCTTTAACCTCTTCTTAATGTCTCTTAATTTCTGAGACAACTTTACAAATTCATTACCGTAGTAGTTTTGGGTGAGATTTTGTAGTCTCGACCTAGTTTCGCTCTAGTCTCACTCGAGACTTCACTCAAATCAAAACAACAATATTTTCCCGGTTATGCTTCGACCAAAATTTGGTAGTCTCAACCGAATCCATTTGGTCTTGACCAAATTTGATCAGTTTCGACTGAAACTTGAGTCCTTAGCCATCATAATGTTGGTTTGAACTTGGCTTCGAGTAAAGATTAACTTTTCTGAACTTTTATGAAAGCTTTCACGAGCTAGGAAATGGAGGCCAAGTTTGCAATGATGTATCAGAACATGTGATTATTTGTTAATGAAGATTGGTAAACATGGTTGATGATCGAGATAGCTTGAAACTTGCTTGAGTACACTCGAATATCAATCTTAAAGCGCAAAAAGGAAAATAACGGCACATGAACTTAAATCAGCAAACATATGTCACATTTAATCTCAAAATGCTAATTAATGATCTTGATACACAACAAAGAAGTTGCAATAAGTGTAAAATAATACAACTTATCAATTTTCATAATTTTGACCCATTTACCAACCTTCCTCCCCCATTCACTATCTGTTTGTCATACGCTATGCATGATATTTATCGCCTTTTTTTATTTTATTGTGGTAGCGATATGAAATTATTATTGTGATATTTTACTTGTAGAAGTCAATTTGGAGCAATGAAAATTTTTTAGTTGTGCATTTTACAAATATAGCTTTGCGGAAATTTTGTTATAATTTAGTTCAAAATGTTAGTGTTACCCATGATTTTGAGTCTTGAATCCGCCACTGACCCACCGAATAAATCTACTTCATAAATACATCATCGTCCGTCATCACCGTGATCTGTGGGTGTTCTCTACTTGCATGCATGAACAATATAAGTCATCCTCCTCCGTCTCTGCCATTTATATACTCATCAACAATTCTCTTCTTAGATCCGTCCCATCTAAATTTCATTTGATCCGTACCCACTAGTGATCCGACCCGTTGAACAGTAGTCATCTTCTTCATTTTGCATTACTTCTTAAGTACTTCCTCCATGTTTTGAGTTTTGAGAGTTCTATAAACTTGCTTGTACAATACATGTCCATGAAAATGATACCTTTACATTTCTGACTTTCAGACTCTATTCAAAATCTTAGGTCTTCCCGGCGTCACATCCGGTATCAACCCATCTCTTTTTTCTACTTTTCTGGTAATTCATGTTTATTAACCCTATTTATCAAATTGTTCAGTTATTGCCGGCTTATATCTTTTAGTGCTTTTGATGTTTCTGCATTAATTTTTCAAGTGCCGTCATTGATTGCAAGTGTTTGGCTGATTATTTATTTGGTTTCCAAGGGAGAGTTTGGACCCGGGCTTACCTAGGTTAGATTATTTGATTAAAAACCCTAATCATATTGAATTGTGTAATGCATACACGAAAAATCCCATCAGAGTTGGTATCGCCTTTGATATTTTCAGTTAAATAGTTTTATTTTTCGAGTGTGATTACTAATTGGGTGATGTAATTTATTTGATATTAATTTGCTAAGAATAATTGAAATCCAAATGATGAAATTGGAATGATAAAGTGTAGAATTTGTTGGTAGATCTTGCACAATAGCTGAGAAAGAGCTAAGGTTATAATCCAAATAAAAAAACCAAGTCTATCCTAAATACTCCCTCCTATTCATAGATAATAAAAGGGACATTTGGGTTTTGCACCAAAACTAAAGAGGGGTGGGGACCACTTAAAAGTGGATGGAAAACTCTTTTATCTATAAAAGACATTGATATTTATGTATTGTTGTGTTGTTGTAGTAAGGGTAAAAGGGTAAAAAACAATAATAAAAATAGAAATGGAACATAATAAATGAATTGAAAATGTCCCTAAATCAATGAATAGGAGGGAGTATTAGACAATGCTCATAGAGGCCCACACTATAGTCTGCCAGTGGGTAGACTATCTCATGGTTAGATAAGTCCATACAAGGATTCTTAATTAGAAAAATGAGTGTTTTAATATTCATAATGAGTGTTTTAATTAATTCAGTTGCACCATTTAGCCCTATTTAAAACTATTTCATAATGAAACCATCTTAAATAAGAATTTGTGGCAAATTTTTGCATACATTAGAATGAAGAATACTTTGTTATTAGCATGTTCTCAAAGCAATATTTATGATATTCATTTATTGTCTAGGATGAGCGAAAATTTTGCCTTGACTTTTATGTATTGTGGACATATGTATTGAAGTTAAGGTGTTTATATTTGCAAAGCAAGGCTATATGGTTTGGGAAATGTTGAGGACACAATATTCGTTTGATACATTCGTGTTATGATGAGATCATCTTTTTTAGGACATGCTTGGGATATGAAGTAATGTAGAAATGTTATCAGAGCCAAGGCTTTTAATGATATTTTTTGAGCTCGGATTGAAATAAGAATCATGAACCTAGATACACAGGATATTTTGCTCAAAAGTTGATATTGTCGAATCCTCCAAAATTATTGAACAAAATGTTCTTTTCTACAGCTATGTGTACCATATAATCGATAAGAATCTAGTAAGATAAGGTAAGATTCTAATAATCAAATTATCATTTATGCTTCAAATTATATTGCTCCTGTCTTTACTATGTCGCTAAAAAAGGCCAAAATAACCGAAGACAACTCGCAAGTAAAACAACTAAAATATAATCCTCTAAATATAAGTTAGAGTTTAGAAGATTTTGCAAATACTGCACATCAGAGCTCCTTAATAAATGATAACTTTGCTTTTTTTTATGATTTAGATTGTACTATACCTAGAAGCTTTAGTCATTACCTTCATATACTATGTTTCCAGAGGCGAATTCACAAAAAGTTATTACCTAGGCTAATATAATATGACCTCTCATTGTATGAGAGAAAATAAAGAGAAATGATCATGTAGCTAAGGAAAGTACTTTAATAAGTATCAAAGAAATTGAGTTGCCAGGGTGTAATTAGCTAGAAACGTCTTTGTCAAAGCGCATAGAAGGTTATGGGTTCGAACACTGAACATTAGTTTACATACTAATTTATTTTTTATGACCCGGGCCATGGCCCATGCCAGCCCGAGTCTAGATACGCCCCTGTATGTTTGTAAAGATTGCTATTCAACTATAGTTCTAAAATAATATTTTGTGTGAAAATTTTATAATTATATAAACTGTTTTCCGTTCACTTTTGCTTTTGTATTCAGAACCATAAATTTCCCCTGCCTCCTTCTGGGATCGTGTCCGGTCGGCCAATCATTAGGGGTTTGTCAAGGAGTAACTAGGCAAAATAAATTGCAAGGAAAGGTAAAATAGGTTGTTGTAAACGAGATGGGATGGTAGTGTATTAGTGATGTTTTGAGAATGCGGGGAGGTGAAAATTGTCTCGTGCATTTGGATTATAATTTCATTACTGCATCCCTCGATACATACATTTCTGTAGTCTTCTACTTAATAACTAATTCTACCTACCTTAATTTTATTTAGTCTAAGTTCTATTACCCCTCAATACATCACTCCAAATCTAAGAATGCCTTCAAAGAAGAGTTAAAATCCAATAAGAATTGGGTTGGAATTTATTCTATTATAGACTAAGTTTGTCCTACAAAATTTTCCATTTACTATTTTGAGTGTTTGGTCAAACATTATCTCCATGATTCACATTACTCATCTCCATTTGAATTATTCACATTGGATCCTTAGTTTTGAAAAGCACGTGTAGGCGCATGGTGCACCTAGATGCTAGGAAGAGCGCTTTGACGTGCTGCTTAAAAGGGTTAGGGGGTGTTGGAGGCTCAACAGGGCGCACATGCACTGCGCCTCACCTAGATGCACTTAATTTCTTTTTGAAAAATGTTACGTGTATTTGGATGCTTTTTTATCCCAAAAGTGCTCATAGGCGTGTCTAAGGTGCATAGAAGCAAAGAGCAACCCCTTTTGCGTTGTGCCTTGGTGCACCTTGCAGCTTTTCAAATTCAAATCGGGGACTATGAATTACATCTTGATCATTTGCAGCATTAGTTTGATTAATTGTAGAAGGTCAACACTCACTTGATTGTTTCCTTTTATCCTCCACATTATTGAAAATCTGTTTTCTTCCAGTAGTGCATTAAATTTATCAGTGTACTCATATTTAGTTTCACTCCGCGATACTTCTGATTTTAACGCAAATTATCTTTCAATACCGATTCGGTAAATTTGAAAACCTTTACGAAACGACCGATACAATACGATGCGGCCATGTAATTTGCACTATGACCTTGCCTACATGTGTGGTATACTTAATGGCATTGGGGTAATCATGGAATGTTGCTATTGTTGTAGATTCTTCCTTCTTGGCAATAGATCTTTTCTTTGTGTCCCCTTTGTTAATCATTTAGTTTGTTTAGTGTTAAGAACTGACTAATGGATTAAACAGTAAATTTGGGAATGAAATATTAGAAAGACAAAAGTGAAATTATATCTAAAAATTCATGATCAAAGGAAGATTACAACCCTTAAAAGTATAATAGTAAAAGATAGATCAAGCTATTTGAGATGCTTCAAATCTCCCAATGAGTATAAACAACCATAATTTGTTTTCTGATTTTCTTGATGACTATGACCCTCTAAGTCCCCTTATTTATGATAAAGCTACCACTTAATACTAACTTATTCCCCAAGTTACCATTAACATAGTAATTACCTAAATTACCACTTCTTTAACCAATTATTCCAAATATCAGTTCTTGCATGTACATTTTGATCTTTCCAAAGCATCGTTTTATGATTGTATTTATGCATTGGCAGTACTGACTTATTCCATTGTGTTTGCGTCAATTTTGATTATAATTAGGATTCGAAGTGAAGGTATTTAATTAAGTCTCCTGAATATTTTATTAGATGCTATATGTTGTAATTGACTTGTCTTTGGTCTAGCTTGTGTCTTGATGTCCGATAACTTGTAACCTCTGCTCAAATTTTGTTTGTGAAAGTTCTGCAAAATTTGTGCTGTTTCGACTTCATATTCTTTTCAAAGAGAAAAGGGTAGAGGACTTTCGACATTACATGATAAATGTAATCAATCGGATTGCTTTATTGACTTAATCCGTTGACACAATCGCAATACAAATTGGTTTTGTTGTTGGGATGATCTTGTGTTTTTGACTTTTGTGTCAGGTTAACCTGTTCTTGCTTTAGTGAAAATAGAACAAGATGATGTTTTGATTAGAGTTTGCCTTTTTCTTTGTTAGATTGCAATAAGGAGGGAAATGAGCTTAATGGCAAGTGCCGAGAAGTTTGTGGATGATGGGGATAATTCTGAGTCGACGTCCTTACCAACTTATAAAATGTCAAAAACTCTTAGTGATTCACCCAATGCCCCTGAGTCAATCTCCACGCACAGTAGATTGCAAACGGAGTTGAGGATTTTTGGGCAAAAAGAAAACAATGATCTCAAGAATACTAGAGATCTTCATGAACCGGACGAGGAAATATATTCAAAAGAATCCAGGAGTTATGATGTGCCTGTTTGTGGGTGGAAGGAACAGAGGTGTTCGTCCCGAAAGAGAGTTTCTCCTGTTTGTGATATCCTTGCTGACCGTGAGTGTAAAGTACTAAAACTTGTTGAAACTCAGGACAACCATTTCGGTCTATGTGAGCCATATTTCAAAATCAACACAACTATCACTGATGCAGATCAAAATGGAGGACAGTGTCTAAAGCATGTAGTTTTCAGAGAAGGTCAGGATGGTGATTCTTCCCACGGTGGTGTGCCACTTTCCGCATTGCATAGCACGCAAAATAAAGTGGTTGGAGATTGTGGGGAAAAAGAAGGCCATGGTTGGAACATATCTAGAGATCATAAAGCGGAGGGGAAACAATTTTCCAAAGAATCCAGGAGGATTTCGAATAGAGTTGAATTGGTTGCATTTGCTTCAATGAAACACATCAAGGTAGAGGATGGAAATGAAGACTCGCTGGAAGTTCCAGTTTTGGACCTTAAAACACCTTGTGCACTGAAAGATACTGGTATTAAGAAAGAAGTGGTTGAAGAGGGAACATGTGTTCTTCCTGGTTTTCCATCTCAAAATAGAGTTTCTCCAAATCGTGATTTCCTTGCTGATTCTGGGCATGAATTAGGCAAAACTCAGTACAGACATTTGGGTCAATGTGAAGCAGATTTCAACATCCATGAAGCTGTTGTGACTGAAACGGATCAGAGTGGAGGACAGCCGATTCAACAAGTTTTTTTCAGAAATGATGGGTTGTTAGAGATGCCAGTTTTGGACGCTGAAACACCTAGTGCATGGGAAGATACTGGTATTAAGAAAGAAGTGATAGATGAGGGAACAAGTTTACAGCCTTATTTTCCGACACAATACCAAGTCCCTTCATATCTTGGTAGAAAGGCACAAAGCTGCCTATTATCTCCTGTTTTTGACTTCCTGTCTGATTGTGGGCATTATTTGCCTGGACTAGGTGAAATCCAGGATGGACATTTGGGTCAATATGAAGCAGATTTCAACATTCCTGAATTTGTTGTGACTGATGCAAATCAAAATGGAGGACAGCCGATACAACATGGTGTAACTTTTGGAAATGATGAGTTCTTAAAAATACCTGAATTGGAATCTATTATACCTAGTGCATGGGAAGATACTGGTATTAAGAAAGAAACGGTAGATGTGGGAACTAGTGCACAGCCTTATTTTCTGACACATCACCTAGTCCGTTCATATCTTGGTGGGACGGAGCAGAGTTGTCCATCTGAAAAGAGATTTTCTCCTGTTTGTGATATCATGGCTGATTGTGGACTTGAAGCACCTCGAGTAAATGAAACTCAGGACAGATATTTGGGTCAATATAAATCAGGCTTCAACATCAATGCAGTTGTGACTGATGCAAATGAGAGTGAAGGACAGCCAATACAACATGGTCTTGTTTTTGGAAATAAGGAGTTTTGGGAGATGCCTGCTTTGGACCCTCTAAAAACACCTAGTTCATGGGGGGACGGTGATATTAAGAAAGAAGTGGTAGATGAGGGAACTAGTGTACAACCTTGTTTACTGACACATCACCTAGTCCCTTCATATCTTTGTAGGAAGACTAGGAACGAATTGGGAGAAACTCAGGACAGACATTCCGGTCAATATGAAGCAGATGTCAACATCCATGAAGTTACTATGACTGATGGAAATCAGAATGGTGGACAGTCGATAGAACATGCTATTTCTGGAACAAGTCCGGATGTACTTGAGGACCCACTCAGATCACAGGGAGGTGCTTGTGTGCAGACGATTCAGGAAACTCGTTTGTTTAACAAACCATCAAAGATCAAAAGAGAAGAAGAGAGCTCTGAAATTAACAATGGCGAACAAGGGAAAGGAAGGGAACAATCCAAAAATAATGCAAAGGAGTGCACATCAGTCATCAAGGATAAGAATAAGAAAAAAAAGTCAATTGAAATTTCTCACAACATGAAATTGCCTGAAGGTAGTCTTACAGGTGTTGAAAATTCAAAGAGCTTGCATCATTATGTTAGAAGAAATAAATGCAATTGCTCATCCAAAAGTGACATTCGCTGCAAAGTACAAGACACACTACGTTTATTTCACGCTGTTCTCAGAAAGCTAGTGCAAGCTAATGAAACAAAGACTCAGGGCCGAGTGGATGCTAGTATTCAGCTAATTGCTGCCGCAAAGATTCTTAAGGATAATGATAAGTATGTCAATACAAAAAAAATGTTGGGGGCTGTCCCCGGAGTTGAAGTGGGTGATCTTTTCAACTATCGTTTTGAACTTGCGATGATTGGGCTTCATAGGCAAATTCAAAGGGGTATAGATTTTATTAATCAGGATGGAAAAATTATTGCAATAAGCATTGTGGATTCTGGACGTTATGATAATGATACAGTCGACTCTCATGTATTGATATATAGCGGTCAAGGGGGAAATGTAGCGGGTGGATGCAAGCTGCTACAAGATCAGAAACTTGAGAATGGGAATCTTGCTCTAAAGAATAGTATCGATAAGAGGAATATGGTAAGGGTTATTCGAGGCTTTAAAGAGAGGAAGCAGATTGGTGGTAGACGTACAACAACTGCAACATATATTTATGATGGATTATACACTGTTGAAAGATATTGGCATGATCTTGGGCCTCATGGAAAATGGACATATAAGTTTGAGTTGAGAAGAGCTCCAAATCAGCCAGAACAACCAATGAACAAAGTGAAGCGGGAAAAACACGAAAAGCAACCGAAAAAAGCAAGGAAATCGAAGAAACGGGAAGCTTGTAACGTGAACGATATTTCAAAAGGAAAAGAGAAATTTCCAATTTGTGCTGTCAATACCATAGATAATGAGAAAAGTCCTCCATTTACTTATATTACTGAGGTTATGTATCCTGATTGGTGTCAGCTTATACCTCCCGAGGGCTGTGACTGCAAGGATGGCTGTTCAAGTTCGAAGCATTGTGCTTGTTCCATCAAGAACGGAGGGGAGATCCCGTACAATTATAGTGGGGCAATTGTTGAAGAAAAGTCCCTTGTGTATGAATGTGGGCCTTCGTGCAAGTGTCCTCCAACTTGTCACAATAGAGTAAGCCAACATGGTATTAAACATCCTCTTGAGATCTTCAAGACTGAATCCAATGGGTGGGGTCTCAGACCTTTATCTTCAATTGCATCTGGTAGTTTTGTATGTGAGTACATTGGAGAGCTCCTTGATGACAATGATGCCGAACAGAGAACTGACAATAATGCGTATCTATTTGGTATTGGACAATATTACAATGATCTTACTCTTCGTGAAGGACTTTCGGCTCTTATACCTGACATGCCACTGAGTTGTACCAATGTGGTTGAAAATGCTGGTTTTACCCTTGATGCAGCAAAATTTGCGAATGTTGGAAGGTTCATCAATCATAGCTGCTCTCCAAACCTTTTTGCGCAGAATGTGCTTTATGATTCCGAGGACAAGAGCCTTCCGCACATAATGTTTTTTGCAGCACAAAATATACCTCCTCTGCAAGAGCTCACTTACCATTACAATCATACAGTAGATCAAGTTATTGACTCTAGCAAGAATATCAAGAAAAAGAGTTGCGCCTGTTGCTCAAACAATTGCACATGCAGCAAATAAACTTTAGCTGCTCTACTTTCACGTAAGTCTTGCATATGCAGCTAATTATGTTTATAATTTTATTTGTGTCTTAAATTTCTTCGTTGAGGACCTACAAATTCTTACAGCATTAAAGAACGATCTTAATATTGAAACTGCTCACTATAGTTCATGCATATATGTGGTTTCCTTTTTTAAAAAAATTGGAATTTTTATTAATAAATGCTGAAATAGTGAGAATTGGGAATTTTATTAATAAACCCTGAAATAGGGGAAAAAACCATTGCAACAGAGCCATACTGAGACAGGCCACTCAAAACCGAAAAAAACATAGGAGTGGCCTATGTATATAAAGTTGCAAATTTCACCATAAAACTAGTTATTACACAACACCAGTTACTACACCTACCAAACACTTAACAACATCAGGATATAAAAAGATACACCACAGAGTTGTTACACCAATCTGATGATTTTTAATCGTCAGTTCGTCACATTTACAAGCTATTTCAAAACTGAACTGGTACTCCTTTCAGCTGTCACAACATCAGTTCTTGTTTCTTTTAAGAGCTCCCTTTCAAGTCTCTCACTTCTATGAAAATCAGCTTCAATTTTGTTGTATCATCCGCTCAAGTTCTCGACACCATCAGTAGTAGCTGGATTCTGGTTCACAACACATTTCATACATTTTCTGCTCAGGGGTCTGCCCTTGTGTACTCTTGCTGCTGTGTCAAAACACCAGTACAAGCACAGAACACCTACCTTCCAGAGGTTCTGCACCTCTGTGTATTGTTGCTGTTCTTGCACATATGATTTGTCTTAGAGTCTACTGTTGCAGCTCTCATGATACTCATCAAAACACGAATACAAGGTTCTTGTTGTATTGGACTTTTTTTATGCACATTATTGAGTTCAGCGACCTGCTATCTACTCTTCCTTGCTACTGGTTTACTCCACTCCATTAGCCCATACATCTACCTCAATCTTGGTTTTGCATTCTCTTTTTTGTCAATCAGTTAAGAGTTGCACTCTATTTTGTATAATAATACATGCATTTATGTGTGTATCGGCAGAGTTTTTTTGGGGGAAGCAGTTAGTACATAGATAACAAATGAAAATGATCAATTTATCATGGTTGTGGTTATAAGTGAATGAGGCGGTTTAAATTCAAACAGTGCAAGTTTTATACTGGATATTAGGAAAGCATATGTTGTGTAAGTTGCCTTTGGGTCACGTCTTTGGATACACCTAGAAATTTTGTTTAACTTTCTTTTGTGGTGATTTAAGTGATGCCTCTTTCCCGACCATAATTGTTGATTTGGATGGCCTCCTTTGGTTGCGATGGATATCGAGTGCACTGTTTTGGGAAGGGCATTGGTTTTGCGTTTCCACTTTTTAACATGTGACGATCTTGTCTTGTTTTAATATCAATTGTAGCAAATCTAGTGTCAGTGAGATTAATATTAGCTCCGTCACTTCTCACTTGGCCTCAATTGTTAAAAAGTATAATAGTATAGTGGTTTAGATGTGAGTGTTCGGCCCAGCTTATACTCATGCAAGATTCTCCACTACTTGTGATAGTTTTCTGTTTTGGCGGTTTTATAGTTGTAGCTTAAGAGAACTAAGATGGAGTTAGGGGAGGGATGAATTGACCGTTTCATGAATGTTCAGCCTCTAGTGTCTTCATGGGGCATTCGTTTAATATAAAGTTGGGGTTTGCTACAAGATGAGCTTTTCCTTGTTCGTATCTATTAGGCCCTTTCAGTTTCTACTGTTCGTAACATATTTCTTCTTTTGGATGCAGAGATATGACTTGTGAAATTCTACGCAGAGCTTGATGAAAGAAACCCCATTTTGCTTTCCTGTGGCTTTTTTAGTCGATTGTTTAGTCGTTTCAGTATAGATTTACAGATATCGCTGTTGATCTGGGCGCTCAGTTATCTATCTATTTTAGTATTAATGGATTAGAAGCAACTGCTTTTGTGGTGTTAGAACTTTCATTCTAAGATACTGTTGCCTATAAATGATAGTTGGTTATGGTCTTTTGTAGTTTGTGACAAGTAAAAACTAGTTCTTTTCTTCCTTGATAATGGGATTAATCACCAAGTTGATTCAATTATTTTAATTAAAGAAGAAAATACAATAAAATAATATTATCAATAATTTTTAATAAGGCTAATTGCACTACTTAGTTACCTAGATTAAATAATTATTAATGAAGAAAATCAAATAGTACCTAGTATCTACTAGCCATAAATCCAAAATCAATAATTATCAAATAAAAAGTCTTTATTAAGGTAACGAAACGTCATTAATTGTGAAAAAGTATTTAAATGGGTTTTATGAAGATTTACATGTGTTGCTAACAATATTATTATAGTTTTTAATATCTAATTAAAAAAATGTATTAATTTTTTTGGGATCTTAAAATAACGGGGCCCTAAGACGTCGCTCATGTGATTGATGCGGTAGAGTCGACCATGCCTCGAACTCCCAAAGGTGTCCAACAGTCTAGACTAGACACTTATCACTCATTTAGTTGTAGTTTGTAACAAGAGTAATCATAAACCTTTCCTTTTCTCCAATTCTCTCCTTTTTCCTTCTTAAATTGCCATCCAAATATAATGTTAATGTACTTTAGTTAGATTTTTTTGGTAAGGTTTATGATTACTAATTTACAATGATTATCTTTTTCTTCCTAGCATTTTCGCGTTCATTGCAACCTAAGAAGGTGGTGTTTGTCGGTAATGAAATAAACAAAGAAATACACATGTTTTAGATTCGTTACCATAAGAATAATATAACATATTGGACATCAAAATAAGATGGCATCAATATTTTTCCCAACTGCTCAATGAGACTAAGGGTCCAAAGGAGGAAATTCGACAGACTTCGGACATCCAAAGAACATAGGATTATGGGTTGATTATTGATATTACTACAATGGAAGTAGGAGAAGCTCTCAAAAAAAATGGGGGTATCAAAGGTAGTTGGAACTGATAACATTCTGATCGAGGTGTGGAGGGGTTTAGAAGAGGAGGGAATTCATTGGCTTACTAGCCTCTTTAATGTCATCTTAAGGTCTAGTGAGATGCCAGAAGAATTGAGGGTTAGCACACCTATCCCACTGTTAAAAAACAAGGGTGATGCACAAGTATGCGGGAACTATAGAAGGATCAAACTTCTAAGCCACACTATGAAACTGTAGGAAAGAGTGATTGAGAAAAGAATTAGACGAGAGACGGTAATTAGAGAAAACCAATTCGGATTCATGCCGGGAAGATCAACCACCGAGGTTGAAAATGAGAAGGGTAAGGACTCTACACCGTTAGTCTCACTAAAATAAAAAAATCTATGGTCACGATTGAGCCAAAAACACATAATTGTAAAAGTAACTATATTACAAAGAAAAAAGTAACAATGACATAAATTTTTATAATGTTCTTACTTCATAACATAGTATCCTTTTTTCTATATATAGTAACAAAATAAAATCAAACAAAAATCCTTGTCATCCTTCTTATTTTAAAATCCTTCTTATTTGATCCTCTATATATATAAACCTTATTTGTATTATATACCCAAAAAATGAAGAGAAGAACAAAACTCAAGTTGGAACAAGAGACCCCCTAAGCTAGCTAACGCTCAACAAAAACAGGAAAGCGATTACTCTATGAAACCCCCAAAAGCAAAACGAACCTATCTAGTTACAGTTATCTCTCTCATTCTATCATTCACCTTCCCCACCACTCTAAAGATAATTCCATTTACAACATCCTTTATATTACATGGGTGGTTATAAAAAATAATCTTGTTGCGACACGTCCAAATGTAGTAGATCATCTTGGTCCAAACTCCAACGATGAACTTAGCACGATCTGTCTTCTTGTTGTTCAACTTGTTCATCCTCAAAATTTCATCCGGGAAATTGGTGTCTTCTAGACTATGATGGAGGAAGCTAAATAGGCGACTTCTGACTTGATGAGTATACGGGCAGTCAAACATCAGGTGTTGAGTAGATTCATTTCCCCTGTTGCACATCACACATCTTGCATCCACATTCTCCATCCATTACACAATTCTGTCATTGGTTTCCAACCTATTTTGAATAGCTAGCCATGTGATAAACCTTACACTCGAGCTAGCGATGTTCCTGATCATGATATTTCCTTATGGAACTTTAGGGGCATTTGCGATAAGCAAATCGCACACTCTCCCAATATCGAACTTATCCCCTGTAACGATGGTCTTCCGCCCCCCTAATAGGTCCACCATACGTCTTTGCCTGATGATTTTCTTAAAGCTCCAAGAAGCATGAATAGACACTCACATTATGGACTTCATGCGATTTCATGTAGTAGCTGCGGACCCACTTAACCCACAGGTTATCTTTTTTCTGAGCGATGTTCCATAAGTGCTTGTGCATAGCTGCTTTGTTCCATTTGTACATATCTCTCAGGTTCAAACCTCCTCTTGTGTAGGGTAAGACCATTTGGCTCAATGCTATAGCAGCTTTTCTAGATAAGCCCTCTCTCCCTGTCCAGATGAAAGAACGACACACGTCCTCCACCATCTATATAAGCTTCTTAGGGAGGAAAAAGATTTGGGCCCATGAGTTTTTCATCCCACCTATTACACTACGAACCCGTTGGACCCTACCCGCATAGGATAGTAATCTAGAGGACCAAAACTTGACTCTGCCTATAATCTTGTAGACCAACGGCTTACAATCTTTGGTATTCAGCTTTTTGGAGTGCACTGGGACCCCTAAGTATCTAAATGAAAATTCACCCTTCTCCATGTTTAGAAGGGACGTAATACTCTATTTGGTCTGCCTATCAACCCCAGAAAGATAAACATTGCTTTTGCTCTTGTTGGCTTCCAGACCCGAGGCCTTAGAAAAACGGTCAAATGTGCTCATTATGGTGCTAACTGAGTTGGCATTTGCTTGGTAGAAATATAAGGAGGTCGTCTGCAAACAGGAAGTGGGTTACATCCGCGTCCCTGCATCTAAGGTGGAAATTGAAGCTCAGAGTGCCATCATCTTGTGCATAAGTCTCGAGAGATATTCCATCCCAATTACAAACAAATAAGGGGATATGGGGTCGCCCTGGCGTAAGCCTTTCTCAGCAGCAAAGGGTTTTAAAGGGCTACCATTAACCAAAATAGAAAAGGATACCGATGTGATGCAAGCCATAATCCAGCCAACAAATTTTTGGGGGAACCCCATCTCATCCAGAACCGAAAGCAAAAACTAGTCAATGGAGTCATAAGCTTTCCTGAGATCAACCTTTATCATGCATCTGGGGTTGTTGTTCTATCAATAAAATGTTGTCTTCCATTTGTCTGCCCGGGATGAACCTTGATTGGGCTTGATCAATCACTTCCCCAATTAACTTTTGGAGTCTA